>NW_015175504.1:6982-34401 GCF_001447785.1 Gekko japonicus | reverse complement strand
AATCGCAGCAAAAATCGCAGCATGATAGGCAATTCTTGGTAATTATAGAGGATGAGTCAAAAGGAGTTGTTTCTTTAAAAGACATTCCCCGCAGATGGAAAGAGTCCAAAATAAGAAAGACAACAAGGAGGCAAGTTAAGGTGTTCCAGAGAAACAAGAAATCACAAAGGAGGACCAGAGCAAAGAATGACGTAAGGAAGGCGGGAAATTTCAAGCATGTAAAGGAGGACTCAAACAATTATGGAAGAGTCTTCTTGGAGAATTTACTAAAGGAATATAAAAACTTAAGACATCTTCAAGAAAATGGAGAAAATGAAGCCAAGAAGAATGTAGAATCGAGATCTATGGATAGATGTATGAACATGACGTTGTTGTGGTAGAAAGATGCAGATGGTGAAATTTCACACCCCAAGAGTCCGAAACTTTTTCCATTTATGTTTATCGTAGGTTAAGTTATAAGTATGAGTGAAACCTAAAGCTGTTGAAGCTATAAATTTTGTTTATTCATTTATTTAATATGGATTTCTTTTAGATAGAGGTTGAATGATGAAGCAACAGAATGAAACATAAAAATTCTAAGCTAACAGGGTAAGGGGCAATTTGAGCTTAATCTGAAAGAAGAGGAGGATATTCCTAGAAGATTATTTACTTTACTTTACTTTATGATGTAATTTAATTAATCTCAATATGAATTGGTACAAGAGGAATAATCAACTGTGTTGTTAAGTACTGAAGAGAGTGTATCTAATCTATGTTACTCATAATTTATATTATTCAACGTGCTAGAGAGACAATAGTGATTGGGGATTAGGGTGGGGTTTTCTTTCTGTTTTGTTTGAATGTTTGTGTTTGGTTGGTGTTAAAACTCAATAAAAATTGTTATATATATCAGAAAGGCACTAGACAAGGGTGTCCGCTATCACCGTTACTATTCATTTTCATATTGGAATCTTTAAATGATAATGTAAGGCAAAACCAATTGATAAAAGGATTGAAAATTAAAGATGAGGAATATAAGCTACAAGCTTTTGTGGATGATCTGGTCTTCATTCTAGAACATCCGACAACAACTGCTTCGAATCTGCTGAAAGAAATAGAAGAGTATGGAGAGGTGGCCAGTCTTAAAATAAACCTTAAAAAAACGAAAATGCTAACTAAAAACTGTCCGCAAAATGTAGAAAAGGAATTACAAAAATTGACGAAGGTGCAAATAGTAAATAAAGTAAAATATTTAGGTATAATATTAACAAACAGAAACAGCATGCTGATAGAAAACAATTATAACAAACTGAGAGAGGAAATAAGGAATGATCTAGTAAAATGGAAAGATCTCCAGTTATCATTAATGGGAAGGATAACAACGATCAAGATGAACATTCTTCCCCGTTTCCTTTTCTTAGCACAAAATCTACCAATTCTAAAAAAGAACCAATATTTTTTGGACATGGATAAAATAGTAAGGCCCTTCATTTGGTACCCAAAGAGGGCCTGAATTAAACTAAAGATATTACAGGACAAGAAAGAGAGAGGCGGGCTGGCCCTGCCAAATTGGCAAATATACTTCCAAGCAGCGGCAATGGTATGGATCAAAGACTGGATACAGTTAGTAAATTGGAGAACACTTTATCTAGAAGATCACGATCTGTACATGGGGTGGCATGCGTACCTGTGATACGAGAAAGACAAAATTCACTCCAATTTTCATAATCACATCATTAGGGCAGCATTAGTAAAGGTGTGGAAAGAAATGAAATACAGATACTATGCAAAAGTCCCAAGATGGGTGTCTCCCCTAGAGGCATTTATAAACACAAATCTAATGAAAAAAAAAAGGCTATACCCTATGATGTATTATTGGATGAAAATGATAACCTAAGACCGCTAGAAAGACTAACAGAAAAAAAACATTCACCTAACATGGTGGGAGAAGATGCAGGTACAAGATAGGTACAATAAAGACAAAAACGGAGAATTTGTAAAAACTAAAATGGATTTGGATAAAATATGGTTGTCCTCTAATGACAAACTCATTCAAAAGACCTACAATTTTCTCCTGGATGACTAACTATATGACGAAAATATAAAGAATGCCATGATCCTTTGGATGAAGGATTTGGGAAAGACTATACAAATGGAAGATTGGCAAAAAGTCTAGAAGTCAATGAAATTAATGAGGGCAGTAACATTCAAGAAAATATATTTAAGATATTCCATAGATGGTATTGGACCCCAGAAAAGTTAGCAAAAGCATATAAAACCACAAATAAAAATTGTTGGAGATGCAAAACCAACGTAGGGACTTTCATGCATATGTGGTGGAACTGCGAAAAGGTGTATAACTTTTGGAAAAATGTAAATAACCTAATAACAGAAGTACTGCATATAAATTTAAAACTTTGTCCGGAGACGTATCTGTTAAACATAATTCCAAATTAACATAAAGGTAAAAATGTTTATATATTAACCAATATGCTCATAAAAGAAAAGAAAAGAAATCCGAAGCCAAGTTTAAAGGCTTGACTACTTAGATACTCTGCAGTAAGTTGTGATTGCAGAAAGGGCCTTATGCTGGAGAAACATTTCCTGTTTAAGGTAGGATATGTGACTGTTGTGTCTGTGGAGGGCACAGGAACTGGAAACTCTATCATTGGGGCAATTCTGTTTCTCAAAAAGACTGATTAACTGTTTTGACCCAATGAAGGTCATGTCACACACCTATCATGTTATTCCCCCTCCCCCCACTACCCTCCTGCTACTTGGGAAAGTAATGATACAATGAGGTGCCAGAATGACTGTCAGAGTGGAAGACTTCTAGTATTTCAGTGTGGAAATAATTTTTATCAGATTAGGAACAATTTGTTGGATTCAGCACCCAAATTTCCCACTGTGCAAAACTCTTTGGAGGCCCAAACAACGATAAAGCTGAAGAAATGGCTTACAGTCTGACTTGCTCTGAGAAATACCCAACTATCAGTAATCCATTTAACATAGCCTGATCACCTATAGAATCTATCCATTTTTATCCCACATTTTCTCCCAGAGGTTTAGGGCATAATATACTTCAATCTACTCTCCACTTGATTCTCACAATAAACCCACTGAAGTAGATTACCTGAAAATTAATGACTAGCTCAAGATGACCAAGGCAGCAGTCTACTAAGAATCCTACTCAAATCTCTTCAGTGGGGCTTACTCCCAGGAAAGTATTTTTAGAATTGTATTGTAACAGTACAATCCCAAACATATATCCTCAGCTGTTAGTATGCTTGGGACTGCTTCTACTGTATCTTCATGATGGAGACAGAACCTGGATCTTCCCAAATTCTGCCATCTTTCTAACCAAGAGGTCCCCAACCTTTAGAGCCTGTGGGCATTTTTGGAATTCTGACAAGTGGTGATAGCACTACTACAAAATGGCTGCCACAAGAGGCAGAGCCAGCCACAAAATGTCAGGGAGTGAGGTTAAGTATAAGTCTAATAGCAACACTTCAACATTTCAGGATTAGGGTTATTATTCTTTGCATAAAACCTACGTACATATTTGTTCCTGCGTATCTCTTATAGTGATGTGTCTCAACTGATTTTGTAACAGAATCCGGGACAGGAGACATTATCCGACTTGTGATAGTTAATGTCTTTTCCATTTATAGTGTTGGCCAATGTTGTTTTTAAATGGAAGGCAGAAAGTAATTTATTAGAGCATGGAAAAGTTTCCTGAAAGAAGCGGCTGCATCACCCGAGGCATGGCTGTAATCCTGCCTTTTCATCATTTGCACAATGCTTGTACACAAGCGTTGATTGTGCTAAGTCATACTGTGCTTTAAATCCTACAGTCCTGAGGGTCGGCTAGAAAAGCCTTCTCAGGTCTACAGGATTAGTATTTTGCTATTCATCACCTGGATAGCTTAAGCTACCAGAATACTAATGCATTGCCTTCAAGGCCTGGTTTAATAGGTAGTCATATAGACAATGGGACAAACAGTGACAAGGGCAATTGGACCTGACAACCGGGATCACCACAGCAAAAAAAAGGGCCTCATTTCCCATGTTGCAAATAGTCAGACTAATATATAGCAGCTCACAACAGCATTTGGGAGTATTTAGGAGCTTAGCACCAGTCCACTGAACCCAGTTGCAGAGGATGTAAACTTTCAGGATGAAATAACTTAATTGCTCCCAATGGGAATCACCACAGAATCTTAATAACACAGGTCTGTCAGGGACACTGCCATGTTATGGCAAGCAATCCTGCTAAAAAAGGTTGTGGGGGGGATGCCATTCACTACTGGAAGATGCTTGCTAATGGAGAGGAAAGTTGACAGTTCCTTCAGCATTAATAATTACAGCCAGGACAGTTCAGCGAAAGGTACCAAAACATATGCTTATGCCTCACATTATTAGCAGTCCATACTGGAAACCAAGGTTGATTTTGCCTACTAAATCATCTGCTAAGGAAGCCATTCTGAGATTTATTTATTTGTGAATCACCTCCATAGTAGTGTGAGGAGAACAAGAAGTTATGGAGCTGAATATGTGAGGACCAGTTACGGAGCTCATTGATTTGCTGCAAAATAATAAATGGCTACCCCCTCACCAACAATGCACAATTAAAAGTGCAATTCTGCTGAGTTTTGGGAGAAAGTGGAATGGTTTCATTCTGATCTGTCAGAACTTTTAAAGCCAGGTTATTTGTGTAGGGACAAAGAGGAACAGGATAGCTGAGCTTCTCTGCCAATGTCTAATGGTCTTGCAATACAGTGAGAAGCTGATGTTTTCACTGAATAACAATCCTTCTGCCCTAGGATGAAGAGTTTATTCCCTATCCTGGGAAGCAAGTCCTACAGCCAGGCCTGTAGCCATGGGGGGCATTTGTGGGCAATGCCCCCATGGATGAGCCCCACTACCCCTGGGAGGATGCCGAGCCCCACCTACCCACCCCTGGTGCACCACACTCCTTACCCTGCCAGCCGTGGCCTCACTGGCTTTTCCTGCTATGGCCAAGAAGGAGGAATGGAGAGTGGTGGCATTGCCAGATCTTCCTCCCCTCCTTTTTGGCTGCAGCTGGAAGCAGGAAGCTACTTCCTGCTGTGGCCAAGGGGTGGCCTTGCCAGGCTCGCCTTCTCCTGGTGTCATGGGTTAGCCTGAGCTCAGCATGAAATCCTCAGGGGAGGAGGACTCCTCAAGTGAAGAGGACTCCCCAGGAGAAGGGGAGCCATGCATGGCTGTCTCTGAGTCAGCAGAAGCCAGCAAACAGGCTGATGAGCTGCAGGCTGACTAAGACTCACCACCAGCAGCTGTTCCAGAGCCACTGCCCAGCTCTGATGCAGCAGGTGAGACTCAAGTGATTAAGACCAGTGCACGGGGATCACCTCCAACCTTCAAGTGCCAGAAACAGAAGCTTAGAAGGGAACTGCAAGCAAAGAGGCAGAGTGCCCGTCTCCTGGCCTATAACCAGCTGCTTGCTGATGACAGCTGGGAGTATTTGCTACAGTACTCCCAAGCAGCTGGCTGCTACCAAGGGCTTGTTAGGAAGTGTACAAAACCCAGGGCTGAGAGCTGTCAGAACCCACAGCCAACAACGAACATAAGAACATAAGAGATGCCAATGTTGGATCAGGCCAAAGGCCCATCCAGTCCAACACTCTGTATCCCACAGTGGCCAGAAATACCAGTGCCAGAAGTACACGCATACCAGAAATACCAGAAGTACACGCATTCAGGAACGGTTATACTTTTATTGCAGAGCTATAGATGCAGTAACATAGGCACTGTTAAGAATGGCGGCGGCCCCATGGGCATAATAGGATATAGGGTATTCATATGCATACACCCCCAACACTGGCCAATTAGGCACCCTCCCACATGCGGGATAAAGCTTAGAGACCATTAGGTAGCTGAAGCTGAGAACGAACACTCTCCCACGACACCTAAGGAAAACCCAGACACCACAACACCATCCTGCACATCTGTATAGATAAGCATTTCGGAGCACAGCAGAGAAAGCACAGAAAGGAATGCAGTAGTAATTAGCCTGAAAGGAAAGCAATAGCAATTAACCAGATACAGACCAAACTCCCCAACCTTCATGGCAGCATAGCTGACAAGAGCCTGCATGTTGTGGAAGCAACAAGTCATTCTGCTGAACTCTGTGACCACAACTCCTGAGCCTGCTTTCTTTGTGTGACCTTGGATTGGCTTGGGACTTTGACTTTGTGACTCTCTGGCTTGTGGATAACCCTTGGACCTCCTGACTGTACTCTCTGCTTCACCCCTTCTGGTAGTGACCCTCTGGCTTGTGGACTTTTGGGTCTGGACTCTGGACTTTTTGTGAGCACCTGAAGTTGTCTGGCTTGCCTGCCTGTGCCTGTTACATAACACACTCTCCCTCTCCCTGAAGGCTGCAGAACCAGGTCAGGCTAGGAGTCCTCCCTTGCAGTGAGGCACTGGGGCAGGCTATTCTCCTTGGTTCATGCTATGTGTGCTCCAGCAGCCTTCCAGGTCTGAGAATGCTGGGGCCAGGTGGGCTTAAGCTGCCGTGTGCAGGGAAGGATTACATTGGAAGGAGCTCCCTGTTTCCTTGTTTCTCCGCCTCTTCCCTCTCTACCTTTCACCTGTCACCACCCCCTCCATAACCCCCATGTGCCCTCCACTTCCCCATGAATTTTCTGGCTAGGGCCTTGCCTATTGTCCAGAGAAACTACAAAAATACTGCCTGCTTGCTAAGTTGGTGTATGAAAAAGTGCAGTAGCTCATGGCCTCATATCCTTGCTATTCTCCAACACTGCAAATGGGGTGACTTTAGGAATTTCCTGTTGTAGGATGAAGAACTGGTATTCTCTGTATCCCTCTGTGTAGCAATGGGCCATTAAAAAAAAATCACTACTTTAGGGCACCACTGGTCCACATCCAGATACAAACCAGGGGTACTTCACGACTCTCTGGACTGTGTTGCCTTAGTAACAACAAGATTACATTACAGGAATGTACTGTGAGCTGACTTGTCATAAAATACAGTGGGTTCAGAATGAAGCAGAAAATGTTCCTAACTGAGCTTCTCCACAATGAGCATACAAAACTGATTTCCGACCTAACAATTTGTTGTTGGGGTCGGTATAGAGTGCTGCTATTGACCTTTAAAGTCTTAAATGGCTTGGCTCCAGAGGATCTCCAGGATTTCTTCCACCTTTATCATCTGGCATCCATTTTGTGGTCAATGAATGGGCCTTTCCTTGCTGACATTGTCAGATGCAAGGTTGGTCTGGACTCTTGGAAGGGTCTTTCCAGAAGCTGCTCCCAAACGTTTGAAACTCTGTCCCTCTGAACATGAAAGTGCTACCATCCCTTCTAGAGTAAGGAGAAGACATTTTTATTCCACAAGTCTTTTAGACTAGATTGAGAGGAGTGACCATATTGTATGTAGGCCTACTGTTTTCCAGATTAGTTTATCTTCTGAACATTTATGATTCTAAACACATATTACTATAAACTGGATTTTTCAATGTTTTGTTAGCCATTGTGGGGGTCTGTCTGTGAGGGCCAAAAATTGGATTACGCTGTGCACGATAAAATATTTAGACCCCTTGGGAGAAACCTTTTAAGGACATTACAAAGATTTCTCTAACTATGGGAATTAGTTAAAGCTATTTAAAATGTATTATAGATGGCATCTGACCCCAGTCATGTTAGCCAAGAATTCAGGAAAATCAGATTTATGTTTGAACTGCAATAAAGAAAAGAGTACTTTTTCGTCTATGGTAGACTTGTGCATCAGTACAGAAGTTCTGGATCTAGCCGACAAACCAGACTTACTACATTCTCTACATGCTCTTAAAACTGAGATTTTAGATCACTTTGATCTTCATCTATAACCCTTGGGACAACAGAAGCAATTCCCAAAAAGTTCCAACAGGTCTCTAATACAGCAAATGCAGCAATGGAGAAGGGCCTTAGCATGCAGAATAAAATCCAGCATCTGTAAGAGAGAGAAACATGGTCGTCTGAAAAGCTGATTGCATTAGAAACTAAACTAAAACAGCACTCCATTAAATTTCATGGCATAGATGAAGGTGAGGAGGTGTCCCGCTCCGGTGGTCACGAGCCGGGAGGACCGGATCCCAGGACCCCCGCTGAGCCTCACAAGACCCCCACCGCCCGCCTTACCGCCGAGAGAAGGACCCGACCCTCCAGCATGGGAGATGGGAGCAGCGACCTCCCTCAACGACCGCCACACCGGCCGGGCCAGGAGATGAGATTGGGGCCCGCAGAACAGCCATCACGATGAGGAGCAAGGGGGCAGGGCCGATGGGCCAGAAGCAAGCTCCGAGAGGTGGGAGCAAGGGGGCGGAGGGGTGGTCCTGGGAGCGGGGAAAGGGGAATAAAAGGCAGGACGAGGAAGGGGCCAGGGAGGAGGAGCACACTGGGACGGTGAGGTGGAGAGAGAGAGAGAGAGGGAGAGAAGGAGGGAGAGAGAGGGAGAGGGGAGAGAGTTGCAGCGTGCTGGCAGAGGGATGTGCGGGGTGAGCTTAACCCCGTCCCCTGCCCTTATGAAACCCCTCAATCCCCCCCTTTTGGACCCAGCCATCGCCTGGACCACCCCCCCCCCTGAACCCAATCCAGGCTCCGGCAACACGGTCACAGGAGGCGCTACTCCGCAGACCAAGGGGGGCACGACAGGAGGGTTTCCAGAACCTCATCACCTTCATGGCTAATTGGCTGATGACTATTTTAAACCCAGAAGGCAAAGCAGCCCCGCTAATCCTCCATGCTTACCGTATTGGTTCAAAAAATACAGCTTCTAAATCGCGTCCAAGGGACATTTTAGTTGAATTTCAAGACCTGTGCACAATTCAGAAGATCTTTAAAGAAGCTAAAACATTAGGATTCTTCCCTTATAAAGACAAATGCATATTGGTTTTCCCGGACTTACCTGAAGAGTCGCTACACATACAGAACCAACTCAAACCAGTAACTGCTAAGCTCTGTGAGGTAAACATGCGCTACCGCTGGCTTCCATCAGGCGGTCTACAAGTTAACCATTTTGGCAAATCCTTCATTGCACATGACCCAGAAGAGGGACAAGCTTTATTAAATTTGGCTAAATTTGGAAAGTACAACAAAAAAATGAAGGACTGGGCTATCAATCATGATGGATATTTACTCCCTCCAGGACCAGAGGTAGTATGCCTCTTTGGCTGATTCTGCATTGGCTTTTCCCTCTGTTGTTTTACAAAACCCTCCTTGGAACAGAAATTGCCCTCTGCATTGCATGCTGGTTTCACTTCCTTTGATTATTGGGTTTTATTGTTGCTTCCACACTCCACCCACTTTCGAGTTCTTTGATCATGGATTTTATTGTCTGGTCTGCATGATTTATGGCCCTTTTATGGCCATTCAGGGATGACTTTGCAGTCAGTACCACATTGCCCCAGGAGTTTAGATGTGGTTTTGAGCTGTAGTTTTTCCTCCCAGTTGAGAAAATGTGGAGCAAATCACCCTTTATATCAGTTGCTGGGGAGCACAGACAGGATTATGTTGTTGTAGCCTCCCTGTTTGAGGGTTCCCTTGAGGTAGCTTCTTGGCCACTTTGTGAACAGAATGCCGATTTAGATGGACTTTTGGTCTGATTCAACATGGCTCTTCTTATGTTTTTATGGCACGTGAGGTTGCTGTGCCTGTGGTTAAGTTTGGGTCTTCTCACTTAGGTTGAATCTGCACTTGTCTTTCCCACCAGTGTCCCAGCTGTCTACATTTGGCATCGTTTTCACACCTATTAGATATGAGACTTGAGGCAGCAGGTGAATAGTGATAACAGCTTTATTTAACAAAGTCAGAAGAACCAGAACGAGACAAACAACAGAGCAACAGGCTTCTTTTTAAACAGTCTGGTCTGAGCTTGGCAAGCCATGCCCCCATGTCAGATAACAACTAATCATATTCTGTACATAAAGACCATTCAGTTTGCTTCCCTCCAGAACTTCCCTGGTTCTGATAGGTCGGTTTACAATACCTTGCATCAGACTTAAGCTCAATACATTCCATTCCATACATAACAACACCTCAACAGTGCTAGCATACTTTTGCATGTCCACATATGTTTATCACCTTCTCATGGTAGCTCCACTGTCATTGCACCTCCCCACTGCTTTAAAAGAATATTCTCCAAACAACATTCAAACAAGCATAGAGAAAGATGGTGTCACAGCAGCATGAAACTGATTTAAAAATGCAAATACAGATTCAACCTTAGTTGCAATTAACCTTGAGTGGCAGCTGCTTAACAGCTCTACCTCCTTTTCTGTCTTTCAAGCCACACTCATGTCTATATAGGAAGTGTGGTCAGCTCCCCCAGCGTGGTTGCTGTTGAGGCTATCATATGAGGGTTCTGTGACTCCTTTGGAGTTGTGCAAGGGTGCCCATGTGCACAGACCCAAATTACCAGCAAGCAGTGGGACCCTTTTGGAAGTGCAGGGCAGTAACAAGCTGTGATTGTGGGTCTGTGGGGAAGGGAAGTGCCAATTGCACTTCACCATGCCATGCTATTCCAGCATGTGAAAAGTATCCCAGTGAGAGTGGGTGGGCTGTTTGTGAACACCCTGAAGGTTCACTTTCCAGCTTGAAGTGACCAAGAGAACAGTGGGCAGAGCCACTCAGTTTTCAAGACAGCATTCCTAATTAATATGTTCCTTTTTGTTTCTGGATATTATCATTTTGAACTATTTCAGTCTGGCCATTTTTGTTGCTGGTACTGATTATTTATTTTATTCTGTTACACATTTTTAATGCAAGTTATATGCAGTTTGTACAATATTCATTTGCCATATTGGGATTCATTGTGAGCATACGCACACTGATTCCCAAACTACATTTAAACACATACTATTTATGGGAGAAATTCAGTGAGAGGAAACAAATATGGTTTAAAAATAAAGACTCATTGGTTTGATTTGCACAAGTGAAAAGCTAAAGCAAACATGGGGACAATCAAATCAAACCAGCTGTGATAAATCAGGTTCCACAACCATCAACATTAAAAAAAAAAAAAACATTCTATCAGGAGATTGGGAATTTTCTTCTGGCACAGGCCCCAAATTACTAGATCCTAATGATCTACAACCTTGTATCACCCCCCCCAATGATTAACAGTCACCACAATCAGAAGGTTGTATGTGTGCCAATTTAGAGAAGAGAGTGGGAACCAAAGATGGCGGCAGAAGCAGCAGCAGTGTCTCACAGCAACTCCATTATACTCCCTTATACTTCCTACAAACTAGGTTTGCCAAGTCCCCCCGGGGGCGGGGAAACCCCCACCCCAGAGGCCTGTTCCCCGCCGCTGGCAGATCATGTCCCGGGGGAACCCCACCCCCAAAGCACAGGACGTGCCCGGCATCAGCATGTCACCCAGAAGTGACGGATCCATGACGGGCGCGCCGGGGGAGGGGCCGTGATCATCCAAGGGAAAACTCTATGTTTTTCCCTTGGATGACCGCAGCCCTGCCCCTGGCATGCCTGACACGGCCATGTCACTTCCGGGAAGCCGGGAGTCCCCCGCTGCGGCTTAATTGCGATTTAGCGACCCTACTACAAACTGTGCTCTTTTTAGAAGTTGGGGTTTGTTTGGGCTGTCAGATTGTTTTGGGCATCTTCTTAAGCTGCCAGGATAAATATTTATCAGTTGGAATAATAACAGAAACCTTCCTCCTTCTCTGCGGATATACTTCAAACTGCAATCTTCAATCAACTTCTTCTACCTCTACCTGATATTCGGAGTAAAGGATAAGACATCTCAGCAAGAGGGGGAAGGTACTGTTTAATTTTAACCTTTTAAATTGGCTAAAATTATTTTTGAAAGTTTTAAGGAATACTAGCAGTTGAAGACTTAGTAATGGGAAAAGGTAAGAGGGAGTGAGAGGCAGAAGACTCTCCTCCACCCCCAGCCTGTAAACAAGCTAGACTGGAGGATTTCCTAATTTCTAAAGATAATTCACTGTTTGGAATTCCACCTTCAAACCAATTCACTCCACTGACAGAGCTTGGGAGTGAAGATAGCAGAATTGTTCAACACAGAGAAGGAGATAAAGAAGAGGGGGGAGAAGTTACTTGAAAGCTACAAGGAAGAGACACAAATGATAGAGACATTGTTGCTGCTGATATTTTAAGTGAACTCTCCTATTTGATTGCCAAAACAGTTCATTTATTATTTGAAAAAAATCAGCCTTTTGAATGTTAAGATAGACGAAATGCTCCAGCACCTAATAAAAGACAGTAATAGCAATTGGGGTGCTTTTAGGAATAATATACGCAACACACTCAACTCAATAAATTAATATAAACAGACCCAAACTAGAGAAGGAGGAAATGAAAGTATTAATTTGCAGCAACACCATAAGGGAGGGAGTGCATCCTTTCAATTTAAATTACAATCCCATAAAGTTTGCCTTATGGTATGCAATTAAAGGGGTCAGGCCCCTGTTTGGAAATATAAACATCAGGCACTACACCATCTAAGCACCCTCCTCAACATGAGACCATCTTCTTTACATCTAACTTATGTAGAGTCACTTTATAGTTTGAATCAAACAAAGAGAATTCTACTATTGTTTGAAAGCTCAAGGATTTATACTCTATTACTCCGCCGTAAATTTTTCCTGCACACTAAAGGAATTTTCCTTGTTCGTGTTTTCAATAACCTAGTCATATTGCCTTTATTGAAAAACCAACTAAACTCTAAAACAGTAAGGGCAAAAGACAGACTACCTGAGGACTGCGTACCTGAAGACTCCCAAGAAGATTTAATACAATGGAATGATCTGCCTACGCAATCTTCACAGGACTTAGAAAATTTTGATCTAGACAATTCAGTTGAAGAGAACTCCTTCTCAGATCTACCCCTTATGGACCAAGCAAAAATCACCTCCAGACTGGAACAACTGCAACTTAAACTATTAAGCATTAACAAAGATCCACAACTACAAGCAGAAGGAGCCTTTTAAAGGAAAAAATGATTCTACGGCCCACAAGTTACAGCAAATCTCCTCTTCAGTGTTGATCCCAATTCCACCAAGTATTAGGAAGCAAGATGACCAAACCATCATTCGCCCACAGGAGAATGTTATGCATCATTCAACTATTAGGAGTGAACAAATTGTAATTACTCATCTGCCTAAAAATGGGTGTATAGTTTATGATACAAAGGATGATTTAGAGACAATTTCAGAAATGGACTGAAAATCAAAGTGTAAAGGGTCACCCAATTATGTTAATATCCTCTCTTGGAATGTAGCAGGGTCACCCAATGATGTTAATATCCTCTCTTGGAATGTAGCAGGTTGGTCTAGGTGCCAGTCCTACTCTCCAGATATTCCTTTCTTTTGACAAAATTTTGATGTTACTATGCTCCAAGAAATCTGGACCACAGTGGCCCTAGAATTAGATGGCTACCATTCATATGCAGTAAAGGCTGTCCCAAGTCAGGGCCCAGATAGACTTAAAGGGGGGTTGGACATTCTTATTGCTACATCTTTAAAAGTAAATTGTATGGAGTTAAGCCCTTTGGATAAGCAATGGCTGTCATTCTTATGTGGACTAAGAGCAGCCTTTTACTTATAAATTCCTAGCTGAGACAGAAAATAATTTGTGGTTGCTTGAACAATACATTAGAGCACTTATTACTGATCATCCAAAGGCTAACATTTTGGTGGCAGGCAATTTGAATGCTCGATTAGGGCCTGACAACCCCTCCCTGGCTCATAAATATGAGATAATTATGGATACTTTAGAGGAGGCCCCTGAACTTTCCTACCAACCATAGAGATTCAAAGACCAGAAGTTTAATTATGCAGGGGCCTGTCTAATGAGATTCATGCTTAGATTAAGTTTATATGTTTTTAATGGTTCTGTTAGTGACAACATTCCAGGTGATTTCACATTTATGGCAGGTTCAAAAACCAGTACAGTGGACTACATGATGGTGGACAGAGCTTTATTATTTCAGGTGAATAGCTTCCAAATTCTCCCCTATTTAGAGGGTGACCATATTCCACTATCTTGACAAGTCTATTTAGATATTAAGACAATGCAATCCATAAAACCCTATAAATATTCTGCCACTGGAACGTCAATGTTGTCAAGTCAAATGGTCCTCAAAAAGCTAAAAGTGAAGGAGATTCTAACAGCTGAGAAATTAAAATTAATATGTGAAGCATTCAAGGACCCCTTAAATCTTGAAAATTCATTAAAAATATATGAGGAGCTGATACAAATATTAAGGACAGTTTTGGTAGGCAGCCCAGATGGAAAGCCTCCCAAAATCAATGTCCTTTCTAAGCCCTGGTTTGATCAAAGTTGCAAAAGTGCAAAAAATGCTCTAGCACACACATACAAGCTAGCAGTAAGATCCGACAAAATGTCTCAACAGGAGGCATATCATGTTCTCTCAGTACAAAAAAAAAAGGAATATAAATTACTGGTGGCCAGTCAGAAGAAAGAATATACCAGGAAACTGTGGGATAATCTAACTGAAGCAGCAAAGAATAAAAACCCATCCTGGTTCTGGAAACTAGTGTTGAATCGTACTTTTACAGCAACTTCACCTTTGGCTGCTTGTATTCCCTCCCGCATTAACAATAGAAAATCTGACAAGCTGGCCCCCAGTATCTGCTGAAGAAATTAGAGCATATATCAGCAAGCTAAAGAATGCCAAAGCACCAGGATTTGACGGAATTACCACAGAACTACTCAAAGCAAATAAGGATTGGTGGGCAACCTATTTAGCCTCCTTATTCACTTACATCAATGAAACTGGCCATATCCCCAAAGACTGGGGTATGGCCATAGTAGTCCCCTTTTATAAGAAAGGAAAGAAAGAGGACCCATCAAATTATAGACCAATCAGCTTATTAAGTTCTGTAAGTAAGCTTTATGCAAAACATTTACTGGAAAAATTCTAAGGTTGGCTAGAACAGGAGGGCATCATTGTAGAAGAACAGGCAGCTTCTAATGTCCTGGCCCCACTGGTGGACCTCCTGATGGCTCCTGGTATTTTTGGCCACTGTGTGATACAGAGTGTTGGATTGGATGGGCCTTTGGCCTGATCCAATGTTGGCGTCTCTTATGTTCTTATGTTTTAGAGTGGGTAGGTCAACGTTAGACCATTGTTTAATGTTGCAACATCTTGTGGAGAAATACAACACCGGGGGCCAAACATCACTTTATGCAGTATTCATAGATTTAAAAGCAGCCTTCCACACAGTCTCTCAAAATAGATTATGGCAAAAGTCAGAGGCCTCTTCCATCAACAGACGTTTGCTGTTTCTCATCAGAGCTTGTTACGAGCAAACTACGCTTAGAGTAAGATGCAGTCGAAACGGGCATCTGACAGATCCCATCCAAACTTATAAGGGTGTTAGGCAGGGATGCCTCTTATCCCCTTTTTTTGTTTATATT
Organism: Gekko japonicus; assembly: GCF_001447785.1. NCBI lineage: Eukaryota > Metazoa > Chordata > Lepidosauria > Squamata > Gekkonidae > Gekko > Gekko japonicus. The sequence goes on along the minus strand of NW_015175504.1, from coordinate 18,960 downwards.
CTATAACAACCTTATTGTTATGTCTTTAGCTATATTAAAAGCCATTCTAAGCTTGAGAGCATAGTGGGGATTGTAAGCTGTAACAATACTATTGGGGAGGGACACTTATGGCTTCCCGTCATAATCACCGATATTCTGGGTTCCCGGATGTTTGTGGCGCAGCTAGCAGATGGCAGGAAACTGTGGCGCCACATAGATCAGCTCAGGCAATGGTGGGCTGACTCCAGACTCGAGTCCAGCCCTGAACCTGACACGATCCTCAACCCAGAAGGCAAGCAATGAGGGCCTCCAGACAAGGAGGTGAGTGTTGCTGAGCCCATTACCAACCGTGAGCTTGGGCAATCCCCAACTCAGGACGGTGATCCCTCAGATACCAACCATCCGGACTCACTGGACAGTGAGTCAACCAGGGCCCCCAAAACCTTGTCACCACCAGAAGCTGAACCCCTTCGCAGGTCCCAAAAAACAAGGTATGCCCCCTCCTATTTGAAAGATTTTGTCTGCTCCGGTATTGTTCCATCTTAGGGGGGAGGAATTGTTATGTCTTTAGCTGTATTATAAGCCATGTTAAACTTGAGAGCATAGTGGGGATTGTAAACTGTAACAATACTATTGGCTGTTGTGTAGAATGACCCAATCAGAATGCAGAGCAATGTTCAGGAGGGAACCCATCTGATTGGGTGTTATCTTTGTAATGCCATTGGTCCTTAACTATTCTAGGACGTGGCTACATCAGCCCGGGATAGTTTAAAAGGGAGCTTTTGCTCCACTGTGTGTTGTGTGTGTTTTCTGATTGTTCCTGTTACTTCAATAAAGCTGATGCACTGTTTACTTATGAGACGGTGTTGAGTTCCATACTTAACACTTATAAGCTTTATGAATGATTTAGATCTCCAGTCTCCTAAATTAGTACATTGGCACATTCATGTGCTATTATACGCAGATGATGCCATATTACTTTCCAGAACTCCCATAGGACTGAAACGAGCCTTAAAAAATTCTCCCTCTATTGTGATAATGAACAACTTACTATCAATTATGATAAAACTAAGATTCTGGCCTTTGGGGGAAAAAAACAAAGATTAGACAATGGGAGTTGCAGGGGAATCAATTAGAACAAATTGCCAACTTGAAATATCTGGGTGTAGTCTTTCAAGCTTCTTGTTCTAGAGCAGTCCCTAGCAGCTATGTTTCAGATTCAGGAGAAAAAACTGCAAATAGCATTTTGAAATTTTATCGATCCCAAGGAGGCCATTATATACCAGCCGTCCTTATTTAAAGCTATGTCATTGGCTCAGATATTATATGGAACATTCCGTGGACCACCATCTTATTCTTTCTCTCCACTTGAGAGAGTGCAGTCCAGATTCCTGAGAGCTATACTGCAGGTGCCCAAATGTGTGTCGAACTCTTGGGTCAGACTTGAGACAGGAATGCGAAGGGGTCGAGGCTAGGATATGCATCCTTTCAATCTTCAAATAGCTGGTAGGAAACAGAAACTCACATGCCCTGTTCTCTTCAATGCTGCAAGACCAATTCCATTCCAGTTGGCAAAAGAAGGTCCTGAAATCTATAGAAACATTAGGTTTATCTCCCCAATCCCTCTTGGATCTTGGGATAGATCAGGCAAAATCACTCATCAAGCAAAGAGTGACAGATATTGAAAGACAAAGGGACATTTCAAGCTCTTCAGAGTTCATGTCTGCAGAAAAAAATAGATATACAGCAGTCCCAGCTGCTTATCTATACTTTCTGGAGTCTAATACCAGAAGAGCATTCACATTGGCCAGAAGTTTGACTTTGCCCTCAGCAGTGCTGGAAGGGAGGTTTAAAGCAATCCCTTACTCCTTAAGGCTCTGTTCTTGCTCCGTGGGTGAAATTGATTCTATTGATTTTTTTAACTGTCCAAAATATACAAAGGTTCAATTGGAAAGTATTAGTCCTCTCTTAGAAATCTTTCCTGGAAGATCAAATAAAACCAAGCTTGATTATCTTTTGTCAGATAAAAATCACCAAACTACTCGTCAGGTGGCTAAATTCTGTGCTCAGCTTTATAAACATCAAAACTCCTATATGGCAGCAGGGTTTTATAGTTACTTGGTTTGATTTTTTATGTTGTTAAGATTTAATTTTATCTCTTTTTATCACTTAAATTTTTTAAAATGATTTTGTACCGCTGGTTGCTGACTGTTGCAATCAAACTGATTGATTGAGAAGAGAGTGCCAGTATGATATAGTAGTTAGAGTGCCAGATGAGTTCCAATCCATACTCTACCATGAAACTTGCTGGATGGCTTTGGGCCAGTAGGGTTGCCAGGTCCCTCCAAATCCCTAGCAGGGGACTTTGGGGGGTGTTCTGGGAGGGCAGGGACAGTCCCAACATGATGATATCATGCAGGAATGATGTCATCATGTTGGGGGCCAGCGCCTGCGCTCCAAGTTGCAAAGTCGCAGCTTGGATTGCAGGCACACCCTGCTTTCCCCCAAAAGCATTTAAGGATCTCTTTAAATGCTTTGGGGGAGAAGCAGGGATTGGTGTGTGCCTGCAGTCCTAGCTGCAAATTCACGGCTTGGAGTGCAGGTGCACATGGGCCCCCCTTCCGCTTCTCCCCCAAAGCATTTAAAGGATCCCTTTAAATGTGTAGGGGAAGAAATGGGGGAGTGCCTGCACTCCAAGCCATGAATTTGCTGCTTGGATTGCAGGCGCATGATGCCCCCCCTTCAATTGCTTTTGGGAAAAAGCGGGGCCCCACGTGTGCCTGCAGTCCAAGCCATGAATTAATAACCTTATAGTGCAGGTGTGCATGGGCCTCCCACTTCTTTTCAAAAGCATTTAAAAGGGATTCTTTAAAAGCTTTTGAAAAGAAGTGTGGGGTGTCATGTGCCCCTCTCCCTCCCTCCTGTAAGTTTTAAAGGGCCCTCCGGATGACCAGCGGGCCATGTGCTCCCCGCCGATCAGCTGAAGGGCCCTTTAAATCTTGCAGGAGGGGAGGGAGAGAGGTGGCTGTTGGCAGTCAGGTTTGGGGGTTGTCAAGGTCTAGCATGCAGACAAAGAGAAGTCAAAGTTCAGTCCGGGGTCTGGAGCCAAAATGGATAAGGAGGAACCAAGAGTGAACAGTCCAAATCACAAACCTGGAGCATAGTTGATCAGGTCAGGGTCTGGAGCCAAAAGCAGGTAGCAAAAACAAGGTCTGGAACCAGGGGGTGGCGAGCAGAGATCCAACATGGGTAATGACAAGTTTGCTTCCACAAGAAAGGCAGCATCAAGCCGGAAGCTAAATAGCCCTCCACTGCTGTTTCCAATTAGCGCAGCAGTATCGGTGGCCAAGCATCTGTTAATACTCAGGGCTGATATCTTGCCGGCCCTTCCAGCACATAGAGTGCCTCCGTGCTGTCAAATCCTGCCGGAGATGATCCCTTATTCGAACGACTCTCAGGGGAGAGTCAGGAGGGCTTTCCAGCTGTGTCTGCTGTTCATCATCAGGTGTCAGTGCAGGCTGTAAGGGTAAATTGCTGGTCTCTGCAACTGCAGAGGGGCCGGCAACGGGCTCAGCTGGAGCTTGCAATGGACCATCCTTAGTACCTATGAAAGGGGTGGGGTTTTCCCCGCCAGCCAACTGGCCAGTGGCATATTGCAGCCCCCAAAACTGGAGAAAACCCCTCCAGGACCTGGGGGATGGCAACCCTAACATACCTCTTTCCTAACATACCTCATAGGGTGGTTGTGAGGATAAAATGGGCAAGGCATAACCATATATGCTGCCCTAATTTCCTCAGAGGAAGGGTGGATAGAAATTTCCTGAATGTATTTTAGTCCTTCTGGAAATGATTTATTTATTTGCTTTTTTTAAAACAAAGAAACAAACATTGTTTTCATATAACGAACCAGGGAATTTTTCTAGCTACCACCTTCAATTTACCCTGAACATATGTGATTGGGCAAGTTGTAGGAGAACAGCCTGTTTTTGTAATTCAGGTCCAGACAGAGGGTTTTTCCACCTTTCTGTTCCTTGGTAAACATGTGCCCAGATTAGGCCAGATTAGGCTGCTATATGATATAGGATGACCACAATAAGATACCAGTTTCATAAGAAGAAAAACTGATCTTATAAATAAAGCCTTTGACTACAGAAAAGGAAAGTATATGGTGAATATCTCACAACCACTGAGCAAGAGATAAAAAAGAATAATAAATGCAATCCTCTTTTCCTAGGTATAAATTTATCTCTTTGATAGTAATCTAAGATGTAGCAGAAATAAGTTTATGATTAACAAGTTTCTGTCTTTTTATCCCTGGAAGGAATTCAGCTCTTTTCTGCCAGCAACATGGCCACCCTACTTTCCTCCAGCTAGGCAAAAAGCCCAAATAGCTCTCCTCTCACTTCTGAGGATGTAATCCTATAATATTTTTGGCAAGGAAGTTCTCTCTTCTTTTATGAACCTCAGACACCACACCTTCTCCTCAGTGGAATATTCTAGGATTCTGACTCCAGAAAAATTGAAGGATTCCATTGATTATCAGACTTATGCCAGTTTTTAGGAAGGTCCGTTCTGATGATTGCTCACTGATAACATATCAATTGCCATTCTCCCCTACCAGTCATGGGGGGAGGGGGTGTTTTAGAAATTCAGGGGTCCTGAGCAAAACCCCAGGAGGAGGCCTCAGAATCGCTGCCAGTGCTTCCCCCCTTCTTCCCTTCTTAGATCTGTGCTTATTTCCCCCCTGTACATGTTTTTATGTCATCGTGAATCTTATAGAAGTTATTTTATTGATTTTACTGTATTTATGGACTGATTATTTGTATGTTGTATTTTTGAAGGTTTAAATTGTGTGTGATTCTAGGTAGCCTCTGAGAATGGGTAGAAAACATAAATATTTCTTTTATAAGTGCACGCATAGTACCTGTGGGGTATGGAGTCATTTCACCAAACCAGCAAGCTTTTAAAATTAGATAGCAACCCTATGCCCAGTGCTCACTGTTATGGAAATGGAATGGGACAGGGTGAGGGGTATTGAATGGCCAGGCCTGACAGGGCAGGGGACAGCAGCATTTCTGAGAAAGTAGTGCAAGAACACTAATGTGCAAAGTATTTCCCTGCAATTTAGCACAATTTTGAGTATGTGTGATAAATGCAAACTTATTTTCCCAAGTACTTTTAGGCACTGATTGCAATCTGTGATGAAATTGCAATTTGAGCAGAGAATTGTTCACAGGTCACTAATTAAATACTTCAGCAATGAAGAGGGCAGCAGGATAGATTTAGTATGCTATAACTGGGCTCTGTTTTCTTCCTGTAATTCATAAGACTTTCCAAAAACTTCTTCAAAGCAACTGCCAGCATAATAGTGGTTGCATAACAGTTAAAATGTGCTATTGTGGAATCATTAAACGTTTTCCTAACACCCACTGGACTGTTACTCACAAGAGTCTGTAGTCATAAAGCTAATCACCCAGTCAAACTGTACAACAGAAACGTAGTATGCTTTACTATAGCTTCCTGCAAGCAGAAAAGACGTTTTATTCCATGGACTATCATACAGAATATCGAATTCTTGATCCTCCCGCTCCATTAAAAATAACCTCATTGCTACATGGGATGTTAATAATGTGCTCTTTTACAGATTCAGAAGGTTTTTCTAAATGTTGAAATCATTGAGAATCTTGGTATGCATAATGTAAGACTGGAAAAAACCACATGAGAACTTATTTAATATTTTCCCTTCCTTCCTTATTTTAAATAGTGATTTTGGACTGTCAATCAAAATATATTTTCTGTTTCAGTTTTTTAAAAACCCTCATGCAACAAAAAAAAGGAAAGAAGCAGAACTATATTTTAATCACATGTAACTTTTGTTATTGGCCAGGATACATTCTATACCTAATTCAGCATATACGTTTTTTAAAAAAAAAACTGTGAGTGCAAATTTACACCAGATTTGTTCAATGGCCTGCAGAGTAAAACATAACCTGCCTGCTGGAGTTCACAGTCCTGAAACTTATTCTTTTAATGCTTCCCCCCTTCTTCCCTTCTTAGATCTGTGCTTATTTCCCCCCTGTACATGTTTTTATGTCATCGTGAATCTTATAGAAGTTATTTTATTGATTTTACTGTATTTATGGACTGATTATTTGTATGTTGTATTTTTGAAGGTTTAAATTGGATATTCAAATTGTATATTTATACGTTGTTGTCACCCACTCTGAGTTGGGCTTGAGGAGAGTGGGATATAAATTTAATGCAATAAATAAATAATAAATAAATAAATAAAGCATGACACGTTTCGGCATTCTCCAGCATTCTCAACCAGTTATCTCAACCCTTTTCTCAGTCTTCTTTTGGCACATCTAGAATCCAGTTGCTAGGTAAGGAAGGAAGGTAAAAGGTCTGAGGAAAACAGTCAGCAGAGGCTGGCCCACTCACTTCATCAGGGACCCAAACAAATGGAATGCTGAATCCAGCAAGAGACATGCCTCCATTCTGTTTGTAGCTCCTTTGAACAGTTCACCAGTGTTGAATACACAGGAAATGTCAGTGGTACTTGTAAATTAGCTATTTTTCTCTTGTCTTGAATCTCCTGTCTTGCAGCTCACACATGCCAACAGGCACCCTCCCCACTTCAAAACTATTTGGTAGACCGTACACTGAGCATGAGTCAGCAGTGTGATGCAGTAGCTAAAAAGGCAAATGTGATTTTGGGCTGCATCAACAGAAGTATAGTGTCCAGATCACACAAAGTGGCGGTATCATTTTACTCTGCTCTGGTTAGACCTCATCTAGAGTATTCTGTTCAGTTTGGGCACCACAATTTAAGAAGGATGTTGACAAGCTGGAATGTGTCCAGAGGAGGGCAACAAAGATGTTGAGGAATCTGGAGATCAAGTCCTATAAAAAAAGTTGAAGGAACTAGGTATTTTTAGCCTGGAGAGTAGATGAGTGAGAGGTGATATGCTAACCATTTTCAGGTATTTGAAAAGCTGTCATACAGAGGATGGAGCAGAGTTGTTTTCTGTTTCCCCAGAGGGTCAGACCAGCACCAGTGGACTGACATTAAAAGAGTTTTCTGCTAAACATTAGGAAGAACTTCCTGACAGGGTGGTTCCTCAGTGCACCAGGCTTCCTTGGGAGGTAGTGGGCTCTCCTTCTATGGAGGTTTTAAAGCAGAGGCTAGATGGTCATCTGACAGCAATGCAAATTCTGTGAATTTAGAAAGATAGTGAGAGAGTGGGAAGGGATGAGCCAATGCTTGGTTCTTGTAGCCCTTTCTTACATGCCCAGGGCAATGCTGATTGCCACTTTGGGGTCAGAAAGGAATTTTTCTCCAGGTCATATTGGCCAAGGGATCCCAGAGGTTTTTTTGCCTTCCTCTGGGCATACAGCAGCGGTCACTTGGAGAGTAGGAGGGTAGTTGTGAAATTCCTGCATAGGGCAGTGGGTTGGACTAGATGACCCTCGAGGATCCTCCTAGCTCTCTGTTTCTATGTTTAAACCAAAGGTTCTTAGCCTGGTTTGGAAAGAGATACAAAAAGCATCAGCAAAACACCACTCTCAAAACCACAGCAAAACAGTCTTAAGGAAACATTTTAACTAAGGTTAAAACTCAACCCCTCACCCATTTAAGACCAACTATTAAAGATAGAAGTGTGACAATATTTATGCAATTGGAAGAGAATCAATAAATAAATATGAAATATAAAATAATCAACAATATGGATGCCAATAAAGCTACCAAGAACAACAGGCGAACAAATTGACCAACAGACCATCCCAGTTAACAAAAAGCTCACAGAAACATATTTCACTTTATCTGACATCAGAAAATCACCAGTTCTAATGCCAGGTGAGCTACCAGAATGAAGGCCATTCCACAGTAAGGTACTGCAACTGAAAAGACCTTGCATGTCACAACTTTTTGCCTTGATTATACGAAGTGTAGAAGAGAAGTCAGGCCTTTGATTTTAAGCATCAAGTGAACATGTCTTTGCATTCCACGGATTTTAATTAATATTTACCAGTCTTCCGACTTTCATTTCTGAGTGGTGGCTTGTTTTACTGCTCATTTTATTTAATTTTTTTTAACCTACCCCATCTCCTGAGGCTCAAGGTTGCTATATCAGTTTTAGTAATTTTCTGAGATTTTCCTGCCATTTTTTAAAAAGAATTTTGTTTTTATGGCTGTGTTAACTATTTGTTGTTATGGCTTTCTTGTGTTTCATATTGTCTTGATGTTTTATTGGAAGTTATCTCAGGAGCCTTTCTAGTCAACCAGCAACAGGCTATATGTGGCTGAAATAAATAAATAAATGTACAGGTGAGCTCCAAGGCTATAAATGCATGAGGAGCATGCTTTTTAAACCAATAAAAATGAATATATAAAAAAACAAATAACTAACCATTTGCCTCCTCTTCAAGGAGTCTCAAATCCACTGTCTGAGGCAGTGTTCTTATTTTTGCCACACTCTAAGACTAGTTCACTTCTGCCTTTGAGAATTACCTGTGTATCTTTAGATGCATTTGTTTGATTATCTCACCATTAGTAAAGAACCAATCATTTATCTAGACCAGAGGTGTCAAACTCATTTGTTATGATGGTGGGATCTGACATAAATGTCTCTTTGTTGGGCTGGGCCACGCATGCTATAAAATGTAATACGAAGTACCGGTGATATAAACTTTACAAAGGTGATTTCAGTTGCCAAATGGCAATTGCAGGTAAATGACAATAGCAGGCTTGATTGGATTAGGTGTGATATGCAGAGGGGTAGTAGGTGTGGAGATACCAGCATTGGTAATGAGACAAGAAACCTAGGTCTGAATTCGGTCCAGAAGGTTTCGGTCAAGGAGGATGCAAAGAATAAAGTCTGACATTAGAAACCACAACTTTCAAAAAATAGTGGGAGAACATTTAACCTTCCAGGACATTCAGTTGCTGACCTAAGAGTAACAGTTCTCTTACAAAGGAATTTCAAAGGGAGATTAGAGACTGCTTAAGCAGATTAGAGAGCCAGTTTGGTGTAGTGGTTAAGTGCGCGGACTCTAATCTGGGAGAACCGGGTTTGATTCCCCACTCCTCCACTTGCACCTGCTGATGTGACCTTGGGTCAGTCACAAGCTCTGGCACAGCTGTCCTTGAAAAAGAGCAGTTTGTGTCAGAGCTCTCTCAGCCCCACCCACCTCACAGGGTGTCTGTTGTGGGGAGGGGAAGGGAAAGGAGTTTGTAAGCCGCTCTGAGACTCCAAGTGAAGGGCGGGGTATAAATCCAATCTCTTCTCCTCTTCTTCTTCTTCTTAATTGCAACTGATAACAAAGCTCAAGACAATGCATCCTCCAGGACTGAATTGAGACCTAGGTTTCCTGTCTCATTACCAACGCCTGCTATTGACTTTTGGCATTTGAAATAACTCCACTCTCCAAGTTATAAGGATCAATGGAATCATGTTCAGGCTGTATCTGTATCTGCCACAGGAAGTGGTGGGTGCTACAAGCATGGACGGCTTCAAAAGGGAATTAGATAAGCATATGGAGCAGAGGTCCATCAGTGGCTATTAGCCACAAGGTATAGCTAGGGGCTCTGGGGCAAGTGATGCTCTGTCTTCTTGGTGCTTGGGGGGGGGGTCAACAGTGGGAGGGCTTCTAATGTCCTGGCCCCACTGCTGGACCTCCTGATGGCACTGGTATTTCTGGCCACTGTGTGACACAGAGTGTTGGACTGGATGGGCCTTTGGCCTGATCCAACATTGGCGTCTCTTATGTTCTTATGTTCTTATGAAGACATGAGCAGTGACTCATGAAAGCTCATGCCCTGCCATGCATTTTGTTGGGTTCTACTGGACTCTTGTTCCTTTTTACTAATAAAGATTGCAAGCTGTGCTGTTAGGTTTCTTTTTTCTTCATCATCTGTTTAAACTGGAGAGGGGGATCTCTCTAAGTGAAATACTGTGCTAATTTCAGACTGGGCAAAATCCACCAGTGCTAGTGATGATAATAAAACAGTTTAGAATGCAAAGGGGGAGTGAAGAAAGGCAGCCAGCGAGGTGGGAAGGGAGAAATGGAGGTGTGTTGAACTGAAACTTATGGAACCATAGATGTATTTTTAAATACTTAGCCATCTATTTCCAGTCATTAAACAATGGAATCCAATCCAAGTGTTCTAATTCCTAATCAGCGTCTTTTTGAAAGAAAATAAAAACAGAGAAATCTAATCTTTTAAAAAACCTTTTCAGAATAAGGCAAAATTATTTCTTCTTAATTCTCCTCTCCCCAAATCCCAACACGCCCCTTCCTTTTAACACACATAAACTTGTGTGTGGGTGAGAGAGATCAAGTCTCAAAGAAAACAGCAGAGCACAACAATCTCAATGTAAATTATGCTTGTTAGAATAATCCTCCCTCCATCCCTCTGAAGAAGAAGAAGACGTTTGCATGCACACAAAGGTTATACCTGAAATAAAACTTTGCTGGTCTTAAGGGAACCATGGATGTTGCTTTCTTGTGCTCTTTCCTGCCCCCCCTTCCTCCCAATGGAGGAGAGCTCAGCCAATGGAGGAAAGTGAGGCTTGGCTTTGTATCTCCCCAATGCAAACAGGAAGCAGCAACTGAGGGAGCTGTGTATGTGAGACAGAGATATCAAGTCTGCAGGAAGCAGGAGAAGAAGCTGGGTAAAAGTGAGCTGTAATGTGGCAGCTGTAGCAGCCTCGGGGAAAGAAGCAGAAGACCGCCAGTTGCTCATGGACTGGATTCAAGCCCACAGGCTGCATTTTTGACACCTCTGATCTAGATCATGATCACATGTTTAAGTCAGAAAGATCTAGCATAAAAATATTGCTATTTGTCCTTATGAGCACATTTTTGTTTTTAATACTTGCCCAAATGGGCAAAGTTTATTAGTTTTTAAGGATTACACAAAACAAAACAAAAGAAAGAGCAATACATTTTAAAAATATCTAGACATTGTCTCGCTCACATCTTTAGATACATAGTTCCTTTTTCCTCCTTGTTTAACTTTATATTCCACAACAAATATCATTAAACAAAATTCCATTCCCAATATATAGTTCACTTTTCTATATCCTATCTGCTATATTTCATTTTATCTATGCTACCCTATTATTAATCAGTTTTATAATAATAAAAATAGAAAGGGAAAGAAACAGGTGTTTCAACAGTTTAACAGTTCTAATTTGGGCACATATTTCTTGTATAATAACAGTTTGGTCCCTTTAAGATATTCCTTCACCTTTTTAGCTTTCAAAATCCCATATACTTGCAAACTTAAGCATAGTATTTTATATTTTTCTTAGCTTTACAGTGCCAATATGTTTTCACCTTGCTCTATGTAACTCCATCTTTTCTCTCACAATAATAAATCATTACATCTTCTCTAGGTGATCAGCCCATTACTATTTTTCCCCCCTGCAAAGCCCACTCTAAGAATCAAACTGTCCTATAAGTTTTTTCCTCAACCTTCAGTTAGAGCATTACAGATATCCCAAACCTGTTGTTTCAAATAGACCAACCATTACTTTTAACTTTCACTAATCAATTGGAACAATAAAAACAGTCAATATTTATAACTACAGATTATATTCTTATTCATTTTGCAAGTGTCAGTATAGGTTCAAAGAAAAAAAAGAATAAAGATATAGTATGTAGACATGTATTTCTTAACATTTAAGGTTCCCCTTTGAATAAAACTTTGTCTCATTAAGCCATGCAAACAGTCATGATATATTATGTATAAGTTCAGAGTAAAGAAAGAGAAAGGAAGAAGGAGAGAAAAAAATAATAAACCAGTATTTCCACTTTGTCTCCTTGATCAGTTAAAACATGCAAACAGTCAAGATATGTTGTTACAGATACTTATAAAATATAAGTTTATTTTGTTTTCTCTGCAAATGTCTCCCCAAAATTGTTAGTATTATATGCCTCCGATCTTTCAAGGTGGTCTCCTCTTTAGTCTTGCTTGTGGAATAACACAT
>NW_015175504.1:5486-5622 GCF_001447785.1 Gekko japonicus | reverse complement strand
TTCTCCCAGTCATCTAGCTGCTTTAATATGTTTCCAAAGGGATCTTCCTTCTTTTCTATCACATTTGAAAAGGCCATTGCGCTCCTGAACAGGCAGCCTCCACAAATCTGTGAACTACGCAGGTAGAAAAGTCACG
>NW_015175504.1:3522-5042 GCF_001447785.1 Gekko japonicus | reverse complement strand
TATCCGGTGTGTCCGGAAAGGTAAAAAAAGTCCACTAAAAAGCTCCAAAAGCTAGTGAAACTCAGAGAGAGCCCTGAGTATTCGACTAGGTCATTGTACAGAAGCCCCATCTCTCCCGTGGTGAATCGTCTTTATAAGCACATTGATGTGATAGGCGAATTAGATTTCTCTGGATGGAACTATCAGAAGATATTTGTATGGACAACCCAGGTTTACATAAAAGTCCTAAAAGCAGTTTAGCTTTGGACCTCTGTATAGACTGGTATAGAACTTACGCACAGCCACAAACACCCAATTTTCCTTGGTAGATAACTTGGATTGGGTCTCCAGGAATTTCCTGGAGAAGTTGGCATAACAACCTGTTGTAAAAGGCACAGAGCAGCAGGTCTGACAGCAATCAGCACCACAAATGGTGAGCAGCAACCCTCTTTTTTTGTGACTGTAACGGTTCTTAACCCCAAAATGGGGATGCAGGTGTGAGTGAGGGCTCTGGTAGACTCGGGGTGTGCAAGAGACTTAATCAGCCCTTCAATAGTAACAGGGTTGGGTGTCCCAGTACAAAAGCACACAAAGTGGCACCTTCAATGATTACTGCAATGGTCAGGTTATGTTATGACATAAGGGAGTGAGTGGTCCTTCAGGCATGTTGGTCAAAAATCCTTTTAACAATCAGCACCAGCATCTTCAATTGAGTCCAGAAACTGATTGGGAGCCAGTTTAGGTGGGCCAAAACTGGAGTGATATGATCCATAAGAGACACTCCAGTCACCATCTCGGGTGCAACATCCTGCACCAATAGAAGTTTCTGGACACTTCTCAAGAGCAACTCCACGTAGAGCACATGTTTTAAAAATAATTTTTTATTACTAAATATTTGTGGGTGAACAAAAGGTGATAAAAAGGTAATAAAAGTTATCTTGCTATACACTATCCATACAGTATCTCTTCATATACAGGGTTTGGAGGAATAATATCATTCTCCAACAAATAAAACATAACAGGTGTCCACATATCCCAGAGTTGGGTTGAGCTCTTAGCTGGGGCTGTTGGCTGTATACTCTCAGTAATTTTTGCCATTATTATATGTTCCCAATTTTTTGGGGTGGCAGGTTTGTATTTGTCAGCTATGCTGCCATAGCAGGGGGGGGCAGATGAGGCTCGATTCAGGTGGGGAGGGCAGATGAGACTCTTCTTGATGCCTCTGGTATTTTGTCTTTCGATTCCCACTCACCATCATATCTTGTAGCTCAGACAAATGACCTTGGTGCTTCTTTCTGCAGGCTTTGCTGGAAACCTTGGCTCATTAGTTTTAGGCACAATTTCTTGCTTTGCTTATTGGCTTACCTGCATCAGGGGGTTCAGTTTGAATTCTGTATAACTGTGTCTTTCCCACCTGGGACTCCAGTTCTGACACTAACCGTGTAACCAGATTAACCGTGTAACTAGTTTTACTATTAGTTAGTACATGTATGAAGTGCTTGCTGCTTTGGAAAGGGCCAAGATTCTAAGTAGCTCTTTCC
>NW_015175504.1:0-3415 GCF_001447785.1 Gekko japonicus | reverse complement strand
GTCCTATTATTGATTTCGCTAAGGGGAAAAAATAGTGAGAAAACAGAGACATTAAGATGAAACAAAACCACCAAAAATTCAATTCACAGCTCTCTCCACTAATATCTTCACAAAATAACAAAAAAAATTGCTTACTGTTAAATCTTTGTCACACAGTCATAAGATATGCATTAGGGATGAGTGAGTGATCTTTTTAGTATCATGTATATTTTTGTCAATGATTTCAGTTCCTATTTTTAGTGTATTTTTTTGGTAACCATTTATATTACGAGTGTATCTTGTACAATTTTTCTATGCAACTTTTGAGGTCTTTATACTAACATAGACCACATTTGTAGGAATAATATATGAAAAATCTATAATCCTGATTTATTGATGCACAAATAACATTGGGGAAATGAGCATATATTGCAGGAAGAACTGGGTGCAAGGAAACAGAAATGATAGAAGAAGAGGAGGAGGAGGAGGAGGAGGAAGAAGAAGAGGAGATTGGATTTATACCTCACACTTCACAACCCGGAGAATTTTAAGTTCCCGCGGCCGAGTTCAGAGTGGCAATTTGAAGCACTAGGGAGTTGTGGCAAAGAAAACCCGGAATAGACCTGGAACGGCTTGGATGCGGTATTCCCGTTCACACCGCAGTGAATTAAGCGGGACGGTACTGTGGAGGAAGCGCAAGGGAGCGTTCACACTGTTGGGATGCCCTGGCAGCCTGTTAATGGCTGTTTCCGTGCTGGGTTGCTTGCGCCCATACGCTTGGGTGCATGGGCGCAGCAGCAAATAGGGCAGGATTGTGCAGGTGCCAACGGCACCTGCCCACGGACACAATTGGTGCCTATTATCAATGACTGCGGGTTGTTCCCGCCTTAGCAGCGCTTGCGTTCACAGTAAGGGAACTGGAATCAATGCGCTGTATACACGGTTTGCTACCACTTTAACATGGTATCTTTTAAACTCGGGAGGGAAGTGGCACAAGACAGCTTGAGTACGGCTGGGGGACACCTGAAACATGTGGCTGTGTGAACCTTCCCCTTTAATCCGCTACTGAAACACTTCTCAGACATTTCCTGTAGTAGCTTTTCTTCTGATTTTAATTTATTATTTCTACTTAGCAGAGTTTGATAGCTTGCTTTCTTACTTCTTGTTATTAAGGCTGGACTAATAAATGCTTCCAGGGGGGAAATCCATCTTGGAGTTTTCCTATAAAATTTCTCTTTTATATTATTCCAGATTTTATTCAATGCTCCTCTTAACATGTCTTCCAAAATTTGAATATATTTTATCTTTTCCCTACTATATATACACGTGCCACCCCATATACAAGTCATGTCCTTCTAACACAAGTATCCTAGTATTTTCCAACGTAAGCCATTCTTTTATCCATTCTAGGGCAGCCGCTTGAAAATATATGTCCCAATTGGGGACATTCATCCCCCCCCCCTTTCCTTTCTATTCTGCAAGATTTTCCATTTTATTCTAGATCTCTTGTATAAATTGTCTTGTAATTTTATTCAATTCTTTTTTTAAAAAAAAATGTGGATCAATGCAACCTCTTTCTAATGTCTTCCCAAAGCTCTTACTTTCAAATCTGGAGTCTTCCTACTGTGCTGGACCTTGGTATACAAGTGGTGTGTGGTCCCTGTACCCCTCTGGCCTTGCTTACTGCCTAGTTAATTTCCCCAAACAACAAGGCAGGCCATTGGTGGTTACACCACCTCTATACTCAGATTCTCCTTTCCAGTTATCTTAATCTGCTTTTTCTAGGCTAGTGTAGAGAACTGTGCCCTAACCTGGTTGGCCCAGACTAGCTTGATCTCATCAGATCTCAGAAGCTAAGCAGCTTCAGTCATGGGTAGTATTTGTATGGGACACCACCAAGGAATACTAGGGTTGCTATGCAGAGGAAGGCAATGGTAAACCACCTATGAACATCTCTTGCCTTGAAAACTCTATGAGGTTGTCACAAGTCAGCTGCAAATTGACAGCACATTGCACACACATACAGGACTGGAGACAGCATGTGCAAAAAAAGGTTGAAGATGGAAACACAAGGACAATTAGTGTGCTCAGTTGCCTAAGCTTATATGTTCTTGTTCTCAAAGCCTTCTGCTTTGCTTTAGCACTGAGTATACCTCATGGCCTATGCTCTTCGCAGTCCAGTTTCTCTTGTTTTGCATTCCCTTTGTCTTCTCATAGTCAAACCAACTCTTCTCTTCTTCAACAGGGGACAAAAAAGTGCTTCACAAACAATTTAATGGAGTCTGACATTTGATGTAATGTATTTAAAGTGTCTCCAGAAAATAATGGTATCTGCCTTTCAAATGTGGGGATTAAACCTTAATTCATAGAAGAAGCTTTAATAAAAAGGTATTAGTTCCCTCCAGCAAGTTGTCAGTGATCTATTGGACACCTTCTGAGCATGCTAAATAATAGTACCTGTAATTGACAGGGAAAGGGAGACAGAACAGGGTCCTTATAAATTCAAGGACCTCCTTCAACACCAGGTGGATTTTATAACATCTGAAACTATCTTTATAATACTTGTAAATGCCATTCTCTCCTGCAGTGGTCAGTTGGGATTCTTCTACCTTGTCTATTTGGATGCCTCTTCATGGTGTTGTAAGTTTTATCAGTGCTTACCCAGAGTGTGCTGAAACATTAAGCTTGTATTCAACGTGATGAACAGGGAGCTGTTAAAGTTACCAATTAAAGCTTTGGAAATCCCATTCAAAGTGAAATGGTTTTGAAGATAAACCATATTTTAATCTTTTATGTCTATGAATATTTTCATCCCCCTTAGTCCTAGAGTGTTTTTTTTTTAATTTTGTGTTAGTTGAGATAAGTTACAGCTTTTAATAATGTGGGCTTTTGTTAGCCTTCTGCATTTTATTTTTGAATGTAATCAGATTTTATTAGGCACTGATATAGTCTGGTTTTAAGCAAAATTATACCCTTCAGTTGATTTAGAAAGGTGTATCCCTGCTTAGGAGTGCCCTGGCAATCTAACACTTTAACTGTGTATGTATGCCTATGGCTTTGTTCTTATCTCTTTTTTGAAGAGATAAATTAAACTTTTCTTGTCACTAAAAACATACTGTCATTACAGAGTGTGCACTTATTCTATAGAGAGTTGTTTTACTTCTTGTGTTTATGTCACCTTAGTCCTCCCAAATAAAGGACAGAAATGTATCTATCACCCCTTCACACAAGGGTACAAACTAGGGGTGTGCATGGGGGGGGAATCGTGGGTTTTTTTCCAGATTCGGGTATAATAAAGGCAACTTTTTTCAGGATTCCCAAATACCAATGCCGGTATTATATTGGTATCTAAAAATTTTCTGAATTCCCAAAAAGTTTTGGGTCCATTATATCCTATGGGGCCATCATAGTCAATGGCAAAAATGTTCTAACAAGT
>NW_015175503.1:77365-89454 GCF_001447785.1 Gekko japonicus | reverse complement strand
TTCCGGTTTCCCACTCCTAGAATACTGTTTTAGGGTTCCTGCAATGCATGCCACTGTTTTTTGTGGTACTATTGTGTGTTTAATGCCCGTTCCGGGCCGTTTTGGGCCATTCCGGGGTGTTCCGGAGGCATTTTGGCCTAGAAAGGGTTAATAAAAGAGTGAGAGTTCCGGTTTTCCACCTCTAGAATACTGTTCTTGAGTGCCTGTAATGCATGCCACTGTTTTTTGCAGTACTACTGTGTGTTTAATGTCCGTTCCGGGCCGTTCCGGACCGTTCTTGGGTGTTGTGGAGGCATTTTGGCCTAGAAAGGGTTAATAAAAGAGTGAGAGTTCTGGTATTCCACTTCTAGAATACTGTTCTGGAGTGCCTGTAATGCATGCCACTGTTTTTTGCGTTACTTTTGTGTGTTTAGTGCCCGTTCCGGGCCGTTCCGGGCCGTTCCAGGCCGTTCCGGAGGCATTTTGTCCCAGAAAGGGTTAATAAAAGAGTGAGAGTTCTGGTTTTCCACTTCTAGAATATTGTTCTTGAGGGCCTGTAATGGATGCTACTGTTTTTTGCGGTACTATTGTGTGTTTAATGCCCGTTCCGGGCCGTTCCGGCCCGTTCCGGCTTTTACCCTGTCCCATCTTTTTTTGTTTGGTGTCTTATACCATAGTTCATTGGCTGACTAAAGCTAGATTTTGAGCCATTTTTGAAATGATGCAACAATGCAAGTGGCATTTATTTCCCCAAGCTGTAATTTAGAATATATATTTTTCCTGATTCACCGATGGTCAGC
The DNA here is from genome assembly GCF_001447785.1 of Gekko japonicus. Lineage (NCBI taxonomy): Eukaryota > Metazoa > Chordata > Lepidosauria > Squamata > Gekkonidae > Gekko > Gekko japonicus. The sequence continues at coordinate 88,675 of NW_015175503.1, read as the reverse complement.
CAAATCTTGGATAGTGATGACTGTCTCTACGTTACAAATTTCTCTGTCATGGTGTTCACACTATTAACAAAGTGATCTTCAGGACATAAGGATGCTCTTCTCTTAATGGTACTGCCAAAGAAACAGCATTGATCTCCTGCTCCTTCCTCCTGCCACTTTGTCTCGGTGGGCCAACTGTGTAAGGACTCGACCCGAAGTGGCAAATGCAATTATCATTCGTACGAGGCCAAGATTTTTTTCCCCTCATAGTAAAATGAGTTAATAACTCTGATTAACAGTAACTACCACATCATAATTTCATGACTATCACTCAGGGATTTTTGTTATGGCTGGAGCAAAATGATTAATTAGAAACTAAATTTAGGACAAAAGCAGACACTGGGAAATGAGGAACAAGTTCTTATAAAACCATCACCACCTTCCACAGGAACTGTAATTTTTTTTTTTTTAATGTCCACTTGCTTATGTTGGGGAAAAACCTCCCTGACTGAAAGGGCTCCTCTTAAAGGGTCACTTGTTCACAGAGAAACTACAGATTGCTTTCAAGACCAAATTGCTTTCAAGAATAAAATGGAGCAGTACTGATGCTGGGAAAGATTGAAGGTCAAAGAAGACGGGGATGGCAAAGGATGAGATGGTTAGACAGTGTCATCGATGCAACGAACATGAAATTGAGCCAACTTCAGAGGACGGCGGAAGACAGGAGGGCCTGGCAGGAGCTGGTCCATGGGGTCACGAAGAGTTGGACTCGACTGTGCAACTGAACAACAAACAACTGAAAAGTACTGAGACTTACTTAGTGAATTTAGTTCTCATACTTTATTTGGAGAAGAACAAGACAAAGTAGCTGGCTCGCAGGCCGGCTTATATGCCCCAAGGAAAACACACACACACACACACACCACACCCGTGAATGGTCTATTTACACTGATTAGATTATTCCTGGGGAGCCTAGGTTCCCGATTGGCTGGGAACTAGGATCCGAACATCTATTGTGTTTGGGAGCGAAGCTCAGGTACTTCACCTGACCGCATGTGGAACTGGCCAAAACTGGATTGAGCACATGGCTAGGTCAGGACACAACAAGTACATTATCAGTGCATTCCTAAGAACACTTTCCTGTGAGTAAGACCCATTGAATAGACCTGAATAGGATTCTGAGTAGAACTGCTTAGGATTGCTCTACATCAATCTGTCTGTAGCAGTAGAAAAGAGCAAGAACCCAGTAGCACCCTAAAAACTAACAAAATTAGTGGCAGGATAGGAGTTTTTGTGAGTTACTGCTCACTTCTTAAGATACAAATTTTGTTAGTCTTTAAGGTGCTACTGGACTCTTATTATTTTCTAGGATTGCTCTGCATGACAGTTATTAAAGTATCCAGCCATATAATAATCAGATTCTAGCAGGTAATTTATATCTCTGTGCAAAAGCAAGAAATAGTGAGAAGTTGTACTAAAAATAGTAGTCAAAGCTTTTCACTGTGCTGCAGAAATCATGTTTTTGGAAATATGTACAGACATATATAGTTTTATAACACTTACATTTCCCCCTACATCTAAATACTGTTGTATATTTGATCCCGTATTTCCCCTGTGCACAAATCTTATGATGTATTTGCCTATTGGACACAACTACTTGTCACAATATTAGATTAATTGAAGTTATCTTTTCTATCACACTACAGTCATTCCTTTGTATTTTCTGGCAGTATAAATTAGGTAAATTCTGTTCGACAGGTTACAGCCCTTTCTTACTGGAGACTGTTTTTAAAGTTAAGGAAAGCTTTCCAAAGTTTAAAATACAGTATTTTCTTGTAAAATCAGTCTTGAATATGGCTAAATTTATAGTTTGGCTCACAAAAAATGTTGCCAGTAATAACCCAAGGCATGGTTATTCTTGAAAGTTCTGTTTTTCAAACTAGTTTACAATGTACCTTTTAAAAGTATTAATGTATTACAATTACGCAGCTTGGCTTTTAAAACATTTCTTATATTTATTCCATAATAGCTAAGACTTTGTCAAATTTGAGTATGGGGAAGAACACCAATCTCATCACTTCCACGCACACACACCAAATAACACTGACAGTAGAACTGAGGGCAGCAGCAAGGCTGGGACTGCTTTTCCAAACTCTCCCTGCTTATTACACTCAATACTGCCTCATTCCCACTCCAAAATCCAGTTCCTTTTATTGAGGAGGGGAGCAGTGTTAAAATTCCTAGAGCAACCTTTCAAAAGGTGGAGGAATGACTACACCACTCATTATGGGGTGATGATTAGGTTTCCTCCTATCATAACGTTATTCCAAGGTAGGGTTGCCAAATTCAAAATACTTGCCGGCGGGGGAGCGTCCAGTCGCTCCGGGAGCCGGCGTCGGATGCTGCCATTTGAGGGGAAAACTCTTTGTTTTCCCCTCAAATGGCGTGGCCCCGCCCCCAGCGTGCGACGTCTGGGGCAGGGGATTTCCGCCCTACCGGGGGAGTTGGCAGCCCTATTCCAAGGGCACTTTCCCCTATAGAAATGAATCTCTTTCTCTCTCTCTCTCTCTCCTCTCTCTCCCTCCCTCTCCCTCTCCCTCTCTCTTTCTCTCTCTGTGTGTAAACTGCTGCCAAGTTGCACCTGACTTATGGCAACCCCACAGAGTTTTCAAGGCAAGAGACTAACACAGGTGGTTTGCCATTTCCTGCCTCTGCATAGCAACCCTGGTGACTAGTGATCATTAAGCACATAATCAAACATGATAACTTGCTTACAGATCTCCACCTCTCTCCCTAATTCAGAACAGGGCATGCAGGAAAAAGAGAGGGGATTTAGCTATTCAATATCTGCTCAGTTTCACTAATGGAAATTGGACTCCCCATGCTGTTATGGAAGACAACAGTTTTTTGTTAAGGACATACCTTTCTTACTTTAAAAGTGCTGAAAAGAGTACAGGGAACCTGATTTTGAACAGCAAAAACACAAAATGCAAGTTGAAGCATTAAACCTGCCAAATCCTAGAGCGACATGATGTCACTTCTGGGTTTGCCCCAGATATGATGTCATGCCATTGATGTGATGGTGATTTTTACTTTATTTTTTCCTCTACTGGCCTACTGGGTGGCACAGTGGGGGATCTCCCATTATAACAGGAGACCTCACAACTATTACTCCTGGCCCATATTTCTGTTCTTGCCTGATAAATCCTATACTCTGTTACAGAACAGCATAAAAAGGTTGCCAAATTCCCCCTAGTGGTTGCTACGGGCCCTGCTCTCTGAGTCTCGGCTTTCCCTCCCCCTGGGCTCCCTCCCCCTGATTGCCTGTCGCACAGTTACAGCATTGCACTCACGAATATGACTGTGCACACTTAGCAGAAAATACTGTGCTAAAGGACTGAGTCATGTTCAGAATCAGAGTATTGGCATAAATGTTTCCAGTGCAGCTTTGGGAACCACAGTCAACATCTCCCTTTTTGAGCTCAAAAGAGCCGAGTCTCTTTAGGACCCAGCAACAACCGGCAGTTCACTCTTCCTGTTGGATTTTCTGTGCCAGGCTTCAGAAGAGATCGCCAGCTCAGGGAAAGATTTTTGAAAGAGGGAGGGAGGAAGCTTGATCCCAACTCTCCTTTTTTAAAAATGCATCAGCGTTCCTAGACCTCTGAGGAACTTAGTGTGCAGGGAACAGTCTATTAACACTGAGATTCTGGGTTGCCTCGGAGGAAGGCTCTAGTGGGGGCTAGCTGGGTGCACACCAAGCAGACCCCCCTTGCCCTGGAGCCTTTGATTTAATTAGTTGGTGCCCCCCCAAGTCCCCCTCCCCAAACAATCCCTAGCTACGGGGTTGCCCTGCGCTCCCTTCGGTCATCATCTAGGGGCCTTCTGGAGGTGCCTAGCCCCAGGATGGCTTGGTTAGCTGTAACCAGGGTAAGGGCCTCTCAGCTGTGGCCCCTACCCTGTGGAATACACTCTCAGATGACACCCATGTCCTGCTGGATGTGTTTAGTTTCCACAGGGTATGCAAAGCTGAATTATTTAGGTTGGCCTTTGGAGGGTAACCACATGTTTGGGCTATTTTAATAGCGGTATGGTGATAGCCACGTATTTTAGTGTTTTAATGTTTTAATATTTTAATGTTTATTATATTTTTCCCTATTGGTTTTAATGTTGTAAGTCACCTCAAGACCCTTCCAGTAAGTGGCAACTAAAAATCTAATTAATAAATTAATAAAAAGGGCTGGGCCAAAAATTATGTTAATATGTATCTACATATGTGTTCAAACAGTTCCTTCTGTCATTTGGAATGCTTTTTTAAAGCACAAAATGTCAAAAGATTGTATTTTTGAGAAGAGAATCATTCGGTGCTTTTTGCAGTAAAAGAAAAAGTATATTTTCATTCGTTTTTTTAAGAAATTATATTCTATTTTCTGTACAAATCACCCATTCCAAATATCAGATAACTGTCACTGGGATTCTCTATATTTTCATGTAATAACTTGGAGAAATAGCAGCAAAATGTATTTTAAAAGTCATACCACCATCATTAGGCTTTTCAGAACACAGGATCCTCTGTACGAGATAGGCTTTATCAGGCATGGATTCCAATTATTTCTCTAGATTTGGTCCTTACAAACTGTTTGAAGTTGCTTTCCCTATTAAAACTTGGAAATGCAATCTTAATATTTGAGCCTTCTCACTTTTCTGCAGTTTCCAACACTTTATGATAGAATAGTTGGCCATGATTTTTCCTCATTTTCTACACACTGGGCTTGCTAATAAACTTGAAACACCTGGGTGTTCCATAGACTGAGCAAAGAAGTTATTTTTGGCATTTTAACTAGAATTTCCATTGAATTTTCCCACACCTAAACTTTCAGCCTTAAAAAAGTACCTGAAAGAGCTATTATTTTACAGGGGATTCCCTTTCACCAAACGGAAAAGATTTCTCCCATGAATACTGACTTTATTTCTTAAATTAAGATACTTTGCTTTTATAAATGCCTCTTACAATTGCCTTCTTTTTAAAGTTTCTAATCAAGATCCAAACTAACCCCATCCCTTCCTGTACTTGGCCATCTTGCTGTAGCCGACAACTCTGGGGGAGAAATGCCGGGTGGGACCTGGCATGCCAGCACACTCATGTCATTTCTGCTAAAAACCAAAGGTGACACAGCCAGCGCTACGGGGATTTGCAAAATGCTAGCACGTCTGCCATACGTCACTTCCAGTTTTTACCAAAAGCCCTGTTTATTCCCACCAGCCCCCAAGTCACAGGTACGCAACAAACCAGGATACCAAGAAGCCTCCCACTATAGCAGTAAGCCTGGTATCTCTCTGAATTACAGCACACACACACACACACAGCTGCAATACCTATATGTATAGGACATAGAAGTGCCAACCTAATGAGTCCATCTTTGATCTTGCTCGCGCCGAGCCCTTTGAATGTACACAACAAGGAACAAAGCCTTGGGAGCACCCATGGGGACAGGGGCAACTGTATTCCGAAGTCCCAGCGAGGAGGGGGGGGCCAGCGCGGGCGAAGGACCGGGGTGGGCCTCACCTTTCAGACCGGGTGGTATCGCGGGCACTACTGGGGAGGCCGGGGAGGCAGGCGCTTTCGGGGTCATCCCAGAGTCTCAGAGCGTTAGGAACAGCAGCATCAAAGGTGAAGGGAAACACGTGGAACCGGGTGGGTGATTGAGGGTAGAGACTGACAGAGAATCACAGGGTGTGTTTGATTTACTGTAATGAGCAATAAAACGAGGAAACGAGGGACACCAGGGAGGATTTCCAGAGGATCGAGAGAAGCTGAGAGAGAAGGGAGAGAGATCGATCCTTCCTGGAGGGACAAGGTCTGGTGTATGAGGAAACAGCCAACCTGTCCTGGTCTGAGGTGTCCGTTTCCGACTCAGGACTACTCCCATCACGGCGACGAGTCATACATCGCCAGGGAGTGACTCAAAACTTGACACTCTATAATTAGTTTGTTCAAAAAAGTACAAAGGGACTGTCTCAAACAGGGAATCTGTTCAAAACCAATGAAGGTGAAATGATTCAAGACGAATCTTGAAAATAAAATCTTGGTAGAACTAGGCTCTATAATAAAATCTCCACTGGAATATCCAGATCGTATCCCAATAGCAAGAATGGAATATAATTCAGATGTCTACATAGTACACGCAGGTAAAGGTTCCCTTGCTCGAAAGCCAGTCGAATCCGACTCTAGGGTTGCGGTGCTCATCTCCATTTCAAAGCCAAAGAGCCAAGCCTGTCCGAAGACATTTCCGTGGTGATGTGGCCGGCATGACTAAACACCAAGGCGCACAGAATGCTGTTACCTTCCTACTGAAGTGGTACCTATTTATCTGCTTGCAATTTCTTGCTTTCGAACTGCTAGGTTGGCAGGAGCTGGAATTAGAGACGGGAGCTCACTCCATCATGCGGCGTACTCGGGTCTCGAACTGCTGAACTACCGACCTTCCACAGCATGCAGATCAGCGTCTTAACCACTTGAGCCACCACAGCTCTGTACACACAGGTACACTCTAACAAATCCCACAAACAGAGTTGCCAGCCTCCAGGTAGGTCCTGGAAATCTCCTGAAATTACAACTGATCTTCAGACTAGAGAGACTGGTACCCCTGGAGAAAATGGCTGCTCTGGAAGGTGGACTCTACGGCATTATACCCCACTGAGGTCCTTCCCTTCCTCAAACCCTGCCCTCCCCAGGCTATAACCCTAAATCTCCAAGAATTTCCCAGTCCAGTGTTGGCAACCGTACCAACAAAAAAATGGCCACAGCCAGGCTCTATGAGCAACGTGGCTAGAATCCTTCACCTTCCAGACTGTTGCAGGCCACACAAAAAAACCCATCACTTTACTGCTGGCCATAGTCTATCAGCCAAGCACCCAGGACCATGCAGGACCATGGCTACCGTGGGGGCCATGGCCTCCCCCACAGTTTTTATGGGCCCCTTCCCAAACCTTGGCTCCCCCTGCCTCCCCCTCGCCATCACATTTAATTCAGCGGCCCTGTAAAGAGTTCACAGGACTGCCTCCATAGTATTTTTGTACTACCTAAAACTCCCGTGCTTTGTCCGGCGTGGCCCTTTAAAAGCTAGCCAGCTAGCCACTCAATCAATCAGCCACTGGCTCAAGAGGCACCTGCCCACTCCACTCACATCCAGCACAACAGCCCAGCAAACTTTTTTCCCTCCCCTTTTTTGGGAGCCTTCTGGCCATTTCCTCCTTTGGGAAGTTGAGTAAGCACGGCTGGGCCAATGAGAGAGGCATCAGGGCTTCCTGGCAGATCTTTGCTGTGGATATTTTTTTCATGCACGGAGGGGGAGGAAGGAGAGGGAGAGTGAATTTCCTGTTTTGGCAGAGTTACAGCATTGGAGTGGTGGAGAGCAGAAGGGAGCAGCAGGATGCGGGGCCGGGCCGGCAGCTCCTCTGGGCAGGGATCCTTGCACGGGCGCACTGCGTTGTCTTCTCCAGCCAAGGCAAAGGAGGTCTTCTCCTCAGATGAAGAGGGCCCTGCCGCCGGGGCCGAGGATCACCGCAAAGTCAAAGTCTCCAGCCTGCCATTCAGCATGGAGGCGCTCATGTCCAACAAGAAGCCCCCCGCAGAGGCTGGCCCCTGCTCTTGCCCAGCCACAGCTCCAGGGAAGTGCCCAGCTTCATGGTCCTTTCTCCTTCCATCCCTTTCCACCCTGTCCTTTTCTCTGACCATCCCCTCCCCCTCTGGTGGCTTCAAATGTATGGTGGGATTGGATCCAAACTGTGTTGGAGTAGATGGGGGCAAAGGGCTATTAAGGACTTCTTACAGAAAAACAAACACTGAGAAGTTCAGTTCCCATCCATTGTATTTTTAAAGGACACACGAATTTGACATTTGTTTGTCTTATAATATGCAATAAACCACTTGTATTTATTATTTATTATTTAGTTATTATTTAGAAGTATGAGTGTGGCATGGTAGTAACACAGAGACATATAATGGCAGGCCCCCCGAGCAAAACGTTGCTAGCTACGGGGCTGGGACCATGCCTTTTCCAGTAGTCATGTGTAAATTACCAATAAAACTTAGATGATAAAAGCCAAGCAATAGCTAGAGCTGCAGGGGCTAAGAGGACAAGGATGGAATCCTGGTTCCAGCACCTTACATAAATCTACAACAGTTGCTACAACCATAAAATCCCTGAATTAAACACATACAGATAATGAGGCATTACTAACATGACAAAAGATACAAACTAGATAAACTGCAGTGCCATCCTAAACAGAGTTACACCTTTCTAAGTCCATCCAAGTCAACGGTTTTAGAAGGGTGTTACTCTACTTAGGATGGCATAGTTATTCACCAGAATAAATATTAGCACAGAATAATGCAGGTTTTCCTCAGGCAGTATGGAAAAGCAAGTTATACATTGAGAAAGTATGAGTAGGACTTCCGGGATAGCGCCGTGGCGCCATGAGTGATTTCTCGGAATGCTCCTGAGTATCCCCATCTCTTTTTTGCCTTTTTTGGAGCCCCCTGGTCCGCAGGACCTCGTTGGGTTTCACCCAACCTCTTGGAGGGAGGCTGGGCAGCAGGAGACTTTTTTCAGTCACCCCACAAATGGCGGTTTGTGGTGGCGAGACCGTTTCGTCTCGACGCAGAAGCAAGAAACAGAGCAAAACATGGCTGCCATGTTCTGCATCAGCCATGGCCACCCGTTTTAGAGACTTTTTGGATTTACTACATAACATAGCATATAGCACAAGTAATGAAAAATTAAGCACTTCAAGCAAGAAAAAGGAAAATAAGGACTTCAACTTAAAAAACCCATCTTGGAAATTCCCAGAACTTGAGAGAAAAGTGCCCGAGAACGGAACGGGACTAAAGATCGGTTAAAATATGGCGGGGGTTAAGAAAATAACTTTGTTTGTTTAAACTATCAATTATTAAGGGCAACGTTTCTAAGATACTTAAGTCACATGAACTTAGAATCTTAACAAGTATTGTGACAGGAAAAAAATGGCATTAGAAATGAGTAGTGAAGAGGCAGAAGTTTGGGAGACAACAGAGATTGGAAACCTTACTTGGGAACAATTTCAAAAAATATTGGTAGGGGAAATTCAGCCAGCGGTGAAAACAGCATGTAAAACAGCATGTAAAAGCCTTTTGGAAGAGCCTCAGAGTTTTTCTTTGGAACCAGAACTTTCCCAGCAGAGCTTTGACGAGCAACAGGTTCTATACCAAAACAAAACGATAGATGATACATTGCCTTTAGCTATAGAAATTGAAGAGAGGGAAAGCAACCAAACGTGCCATTTGGAAGAACCAGCAAGATGTGTATTAGAGCTGGAAATAGTAAAAGGAGGTTCTCAAAATTTCTTACAAAAAGAAATGACTAACTTGGTCAAAAAGAAACCAAAGCATCATGTGAAGAAAACTAGCAAGGTTAACAAAAACTTTAAAATGAGCTTGCTGAAATACAGACAGAAGAGGCTAAAGACAAAGATTTACATGTACGAGTCAGGTCCGATGAAATACAAATGGGAGAAGATAGAAACAAAGATTTATGTGTACAAAGACAAAAGGCGTCTAAACATGACTGCAAAAAAGAGATGCAATGGAAAAACAGGGGATAAAAAATATGTAAGAAATAGGACCTGTGCTTTAAAATATTTTCTTCTTACATTTATTTTTATTAAGTATGTGTACCCTAAATATATTGCAATTCTTGGAAGAGGATGATGAGAAGCTGGATGGTAGCTATGATAAATTGAGGTTTGTTGTTGTTCAGTCGCACAGTCGAGTCCAACTCTTCGCGACCCCATGGACCAGATCCCGCCAAGCCTTCCTGTCTTCCGCCGTCCTCTGAAGTCTGCTCAATAATTCCTAGGTTTAATATACCGCAACTCTTAGAAAAGGATAATGAGAAGCTGAATGGTAGATGTGATAAAATGAGGTTTAATATATTGTAACTCTTAGAACAGGATGGTGAAAAGTTAAATGGATATTATGATATGATAAGTTCCTTCCTGGTTACCTCACAGAATATTTTCTGTAATGTTTTCTCTTTTAATATACAAATGATATGAAAGAATTGAGTTCTATTATATAGCATTATTAACAGTAATAAGCAAGAAGGCTATTTAAAGTTTGTAATTTGAAATTTTTCCTTCATGTTGCTCCAAATTGGTATTTTTTGGATGTTACTAATTTGTTTTTATTGGGGCAACAATAGAGGTTTCTGAACAAAAGATTAAAGTAACTGATAAAAGAAAAATAGGGGGGAAATAATATATAAGGAAAAATTATTTTCTTTTTTGTCCCCCCATAACTGACATTTGTATTTATTTATTTTCCTTTTTAAAAAATTATTTAGATGGTACTATATGTGATTTGGTGCTAGTTGGGTTATAATGGTAATCGATAAATGACAATGAAACTGTCTATAGAGGACATATTTATGGGGCAGGGTATGTGTGTATTGTTATATTGACTATTGGTAATAACCTCATGTGTAAGTAGACCTGTAATTACACATATAGCTACTCGACCAGTTGAATATACCTTATACTGATACTAGCAGTAAAGCCCGTTGTGGAAATAAATACAACGAGATCTAGAAAGAGGCTTTGGGGGAGTGCTCTGGCTTTGGGCAAACAGTGTCATTTTGCTGTGGTGACCTCAGCAGGGTATAATGACAGAGTCCACTGTTTTCTCCAGAGGAACTGATCTCTGCTCCCTGAAGAGCAGTTGTAATTTTGAGTGATCTGTAGCCCTCACCTGGAGATTGGCAACAATTGTTACCCAGGACGAAATGGCTGGTTTGGAGGGTGGAGTCTATGGCATTCTACCTGTCTGAGGTCCCACCCCTCCGCAAACCCCACCCTCTCCAGGCTCCACCCCTCAAATCCCCAGGAATTTGCCAGCCTGGAGTTGGCAACCCCACCTCCTTCCCAGCTAACCATCAACCTACCATTATCTGCCCCTTTGACTTCAGCTGACTTCCGCCCTCCCTTCTGCAGAGCAATTATAATTTTGAGTGGTCTCCAGCCCTCACCTGGAGATTGGCAACAATGGTTCCCCATGAGGGACTGAGTGGTTTGGAGGGTGGAGTCTATGGCATTGTACCTGTCTGAGGTTCCACCCCTCCTCAAACCTCACCCTCTTCAGGCTCCATCCCTCAAACCTCCAGGAATTTCCCATCTGGAGTTGGCAACCCTATCAGGATTGGCCCCAATATGTTTTCTCCAAAGTAGGTGACTGGACCAAACTTAGTTGCCTACCAACAGGCACTGGGGGGAAAGTAGGGTTGCCAGCTCTAAGGAGGG
>NW_015175503.1:76050-76238 GCF_001447785.1 Gekko japonicus | reverse complement strand
GTTGGATTAATTAAGAATATCCTCCGGTATATATTTCTATTTTGGTCATGGACTCCCCTGAACATTCCAACACACTCCAAAATCAGTTCTCTCTCTGATCTGTCATTCAGAGGGTCTCCCTATCCACTGGCTGCTTTGCCTGAGTCCTGCCTTCAACATTCTAAACAGTTGGCTGTTCCTCCCCCCCC
>NW_015175503.1:72924-75965 GCF_001447785.1 Gekko japonicus | reverse complement strand
TCGTTTGCATATGCGGCCTCATTGGCCTTTCCCTCTAACATTCTAAACAGTTTGCTGGCTGTTGATGTTCTGAGGTAAAATAAATTTCCCCTTAGTGTCTGTTGGGGGAAACCATGGTTGCAAATCTCCAGGTGAGGGCTAAAGATCACTCAGAATTACAACTGCTTTCCAGATGGCAGAGATCAGTTCCCCTCGAGAAAATTGTGGACTTTGTGTCCTTATATCCTGCTGAGATGGCACCTGTATGACAGCCAATGTGACGTAGCAGTCAGGGCTTCAGCTATTAAAACTGATGTCCAGATGACCCAGATCAGTTCTCTTGGAGACAATGGCTGCTTTGGGCAGTAGATTCTATGGCATTATACCCTGCTGAGGTCCCTCCCCACCCAAAATCCTGCCCTCCCCAGGCTCTACCCCTCAAATCTACAGGTATTTCCCAACCCAGAGTTGGCAACCGTGTAATTGGCTATGGACAGGGCCGGCTCTATCACTAGGCCAGCTAGTGTCTGGCCTAGGGCGTGCCGGCCCTCAGGGGTGCCAAACTGCACCCCGCCCCCCAACTCCCACAACCCCTCGCTACCACCCTAACTGGGCGCCCGCCCCTCTGGCGCCCTTAGCAACTCAGGAGCGCCTAGCGGAGGCGGACGAGGAAGCTTTTGCCAGGGATCCCGCTGGCGGCGCATGGGGGGCGTGGTGTGCGGGCAGCCGTGGCTCTGCACTTCAGAGCTGAGCACCCCCGCAATCCTGCTTGAGGATATTTTTAAAGATTCTGTACTGATTTTCCTGACAGACAGACAGACAGACAGACAGAACCATACTGCCAAGACATACTCAGTGGCATTGATCTTGTCCATAATTTATCCTAACTTTCACAAGAAGAAAGTCTCCTTTCTTCTGACCTCACCCAGAAAGAGCTTTTCAATGTACTTACCAAATTACATAGAGAAGAGCAAAGGCAACCCAATAATACATGATGGTGGCATAGCAACCTCTCTGTAAAAATCGCTCAACTTACAAGCATTTTGAACTTGCCTATGGAATTACTATACCCTTATTCAAGTTTGTGCTTGTGCAAACAAACATAATCTAATGTACCAGGAACTGATGACCATACGAAGCTACCTTCTTCTGAGTCAGACTACCTAGCCTAGCACTGCCTACTTTAATTGGCAGCAGCTCTCAAAGGCCTCCAGCAAAGGTATTTCCCAGCCCTGAGAGCTCTTTTAATTGGAAATGCTCTACCAGTAAACTATGGGCCCTCCCATGAATATGGGCCACTGTGAAATTTCATGAGATCACAGAAATCACCAAAACCAATATTTATCAGTTCCTGGCTCATATGTTACATCATCTAAATGCTGCATTCAAGAGCAAAGACAATAACTGGTTGTTGGGTTTTTTAAAAAAGATACCTGAATTAGTCCTAACCTTGAGTCTTCAGCCACACAAAGGTCCAATGTCTCCTATGTAAAGGAGACCACCTGCAGAAGCTCAGTATCACAGAAATTTTATTTTCTACTGTGACATTTGCAAAGCAAGATGCTTTTAACAAGCTGCCATGAGACTCTTTTAAAAACTAGTTGGCAGGATATTAATTGAAGTATGAATTTTGGTACAACCATACAAGCACAAATAAAACTTCCTGAGATTTCAACTCAGCTGACCTTTTTTCTTCCGTACCACTGAAACTGAAAAGTTGAGATAGGGTAACCATTAAATTATAAATACAAAGTATGTTGTTTGACAGGTGCTCACTAACACTTTGCCAATTTAACTGGCTTTAATCTTTTTTACTTGAATCATGTACAACTTTAATTGGAAGAAAAACAGTTATTGTTGTTTAAGAGATACTCAGGTTGTTATACAAAGTATCAAGTTCAGCAGTGAGAAAGAGTTCATGAGATTTCAAGAGGTACTAAGGTGGCTTGTAACTAGAGAGGAGGGGTTTCCCCCCCTAATCATGGCATTACTGACAATCAAGATGCTGAAATCAACAGCTGCAAGAAGTATGTATGACAGACCACACACAGAGAAACAGAGGCACTGCATTGTATGATGAAAACACAACATTTGCATGGCTGAACTTGTGAGTTATTAGAAATTTTAAGGAAGCTGACCTGTTGCAGTATCATGTAATATCTACTTAGTAACTATCAATGGGAGCATTCACATCAAAGATGCCTTTTAAAGTAAAAAAATAAACCTTAAAAATACATCAATCCATGATCAAAGTAAATGTTTATTTATTTAAAGTATTTCTGTGTCTTTGTGACAGGCCTTTCTACTAACTGAGTGGACCTATACAGCCTCTTATTATTTGGGGGGGACCAGGTTTGTTTTAAACTGTAAACCTTCTCCTCAGTTACAAGATGTTCTTAGGGTGGCTTTAGGTTCACACCATGAGGTAAGTTTTGTGGCAAGCAAGTAGAACACAGAGATCACTGAGGCAGGAACTGTATATAAGTAACAAATAAGATTTATTTATCTACCAGGCTGGTTTTAAAGAACAGATCTGCAGCACTAGTCTTCATGTAGTCAAAAGAGAAACCTGGCCAAGCCACATAAAATCAGTTATGACTTCACAGTGTGGCTTGAATTTTCTTTAATGCTTTCAAGCAAACAGGCTTTTATTGACTAGCCACTAGCTTGGATCCTTTCACACATACATGATTCCACCCACACTAGCTTGCCCTTTCCCAATAGTCAGATTGAAAGATACAAGACCTGCTCATCACCAACAGCAGGCCAAACAATTGGGTACTCTGTTCTCTCCCAGAGGTAGAGTTAAACCACTCTGCCACACTACCAGGCAGAGCTACCCTTCAAACTATGTACTCTTTTGTTGAGGCAGATCCACAACCAGCACTGTACTCACCCTGTGACCAGGGGTCATTTCGTAGAAAAAGAGGTGCATGAGCTCATTAGCATAACTCATTAGCATAACTTATTTGCATATGCCACACCCCCTGACATCACCAGAAGTGTGTCAGAAGGCAACACCCACCACTCAGGCTCCACTGGACTGTTTTGGATTGCTAGCT
>NW_015175503.1:55979-72911 GCF_001447785.1 Gekko japonicus | reverse complement strand
CGTGCAGATCTGTCCTCGCAGAGGAGAGAGAGCTTGTACCTAAATAAAACTTGGTCTTAAAGGTGTCACTGGACTGTTTTGGACCAGGAGGGGCTCTGCAACCTACCTGGCTGCTTCTTGTTCTGACTGAGGGCTGCTGGGAGCAGGGGGTGGGGCTTGTTGCATGTGCCCGCCCCCTGGGCTCTTTACTGCTGGAGCTCTGCTCCTGTGCGCTCCTGCAGGAAATGACCCCTGCCTGTGACAGATCCCAACTAACTCCTGTTGTGCTTTCCCCCAACATTCCATTCCCCCTCTGAAAGGTGACTGGATGCTGGAGCAGCACTCCCATAGGCTGTTTCACAGGCAGGACAGCCTCCTGTCCATCACAGTCACCTTTCTAAATATCTGCACTGCACTGATACATTCAAGTCAGGCAGGCATGCTTATGTTTGTGCTTCTTTTTAGTCAAAGACGTGTACACACCTTAAAACCAAGACTGGTTCTCACCTTTAATTTCCCTTCATAAAGATGTAAGCAGGGCACAGAGAGGAAAAACCTGTCTTGCACTTGTGCCTTGGTAATGTCTGAGGCGGTTAAACCTATCTATCTTGCTAATCCCAACACATCATGATAAAATTATCATCATTACTATCATAGTTTATTCTAAAGCACGAAGAGCCTGGCTTGGCACGGACCACCATTTGCGGTGCTGGGTGGGGACAGAGAGGTGGCCGGATGCCTGGTGGGCATGGAGTGGGCGAGCGGTGGGAAATTCAAGTCCACCCACCCTTCCCCCGGACCAATAGCCGAGCTCCAGGACGGCCGGGGGAGTGGAGGATTTAAAAAGGGAAACCAGCCGTTTGCCTCCCCTGCCCACCCTTTGCCCATTATTATCATCGTTTATTCTAAAATCACCTTTTCACTGCACAATCACAATCTGAATCCTGTTCACACATTTAGAATCAGGCAGTTAATGAATTTTGGCTCAGTTCTAGTTCAGGTTCAGCAGTATGTTTTTAATTCACTAGTTCAGCCATCATGGTGTACTGGTTCTTATAATGTCAGACTAGGATCTGGGAGACCTAGGTTCGAATCCCCACTCTTGCTTCCTGGGTGACCAGTCAAATACTCTGTCTAACCTACTTCACAGGGTTGTTGTGAGGATAAAATAGAGATGGGCAGAATGGTGTCAGCCACTTTGGGTTCCCATTGGGGAGAAAAGCAGAGTATAAATGAAGTGTAATTAAATGAAAATTAAGTTCTGCTTCACACACTAACTTTCAAATGCAATCTATAACCAAATTGGTTAGAGCAATTCTGAACAGTTTGAACCAGTTTAGATACATTTCAGGAAGAATATTTCAATATAACTCTGTAAATTGGGCAAGGAGGGCAGCTCAGTTTAAAAGGATAGAGAGAGAGACTTATTTAGTAATTTTGATTATTTTAATAAACCACTTTGTTACTTGCCCGAGTCCTCCCTGGATGGCTAAGCCTAACCTTTAGTCTCTGGCCACTGTAAGAAGAAACTGTGTCAATGAAACATACATTGAGCTTTCCAGATGCATAGCAAAGATCTGTTTTACCTTTCTGCATGTGCCCATGAACATTTGACACAAACACCATTACAGAACATAGGCGTCCTTGTACCGGCATCTCTTATTCCCATCCAGGCTGACTGCCCTTTGCATTTATCAAGGAACACAAGCTCTGAACTCCCTTGTCCAAGCAGAAGACATACAAGGGAGATGCCAGCTGAATGGGCATATAGAAGGAAGGCACAGAACTCTTGCTCTTTTAAATGTACACCCATGTGATGAAGGAGGAAGGGAAAAACAAGGGCCATCATGCCCAATGAGAATGTCTCAGTGTGTGGAGTTGAGTCTATGCACAGAAAATAGCGCCCTGGGACTGGGAGTGTAAAAGTTAGTTCATCCATGCCAGGTCTCACATTAACTATGAACAACATCAAAATGAGCAAAGTTATACTCCAAATATTTAATAAAACTCAGAGAATATGGGAAGGTAAAATAATGGAAGTCTAGTATAATATTACACTTGTATTTAACATCTCTCATCATTTATAGGATCTGGAAAAGCCAGCTCAACTATAGTGCATGTTATGTGGTGTCTCAATAACTGTAATTATACACAGATGGGGGGGGATCTAAGTTTATTACTGAATTTTTGACATATCTATTTTAAATAAAATGCAGGGAAAGAAGAAATTAATCAGACTATTAGATACGTTACCAATGCAAAGATCTAAAAAGTTTTACAGATCTGCTGAGATTCTGTACCCAAGACACACAACAGAGTCTCTCTGGCCACACTACAGTGCCACTCTGTCATTTTTATACCATGCTTCTCAAATGCCAATACTGAAAAAAAGTGTCCTGCATTCCAGCTTTAGGATTATAGTATTTTTTCCCCTTTCAAAAAGATTTTCTTGGTAGTATCAACACCATAGAAAAAATTGAGATAACTATGACATCGATTTTCCCTTTCCTGAGATATATTTTTTTTTTTTTTTAGTAAACAAATTTTATTTTCTCAGGAATACAACATATAAAACATTTCATTCTATCAATTGTCTACCCCATTCCCAGTTCCTCCCCTCCCTCCAATGGCTTCCCACAATGCTTCCACCCCTGCTCCAAATTACTTCATATCATCAACAATATCAGTTTTTCATCATTACAATCTAAAGATAACATCGTTTGACTTAATATTGATCTAAACATATTAAGTTTTGTTTCACATCCCAGTTCTTTTCCAGATAAATTTTAAAATCATTCCATTCTCCAAAAAACTCATCGTCTTCTTTGTTATTCAGTTTTTTTGTAATCTTATCCATTTGTGCCATGAACAGAACTTTTTGTATCCATTCTTCAACCTCTGGTACCTTTTCTGTCTTCCAAAACTGAGCATAAATCATTCTCGCTGTCACTATCAGGTACCAGAGTAAAGTTTTTTTAGTCGTATTGACTTCTTCCATTTTGAGTCCCAAAAGCAGAATTTCCGGTGCTTTTTTAAAAGAACATTTCAGTATTTTTTGCATTTCATTGTGGACTTTTGTCCAAAAGTCTACAGCTTTCTCACAAGTCCACCACATATGATAAAATGAGCCCTCATGCCTCTTACATTTCCTGCATTTGTTTGACATATTTTGATTCATATTTGCAATCTTCTTAGGTGTCATGTACCACCTATACATCATCTTATAACAATTTTCTTTAACATTAGTACATGTCGAGATCTTAATAGAGTTTTTCCACAAATATTCCCAAGTTTCCATATCCACTTCCTTATTCATATTAATAGCCCATTTTAACATTTGTTCTTTAACAGTTTCATCTTCAGTATACCATTTTAACAACACCTTATACATTTTAGAAATATTTTTTCCTCCTCCACTCTCCCATACCTTTTCAATTTCATTTTTTTCCTCTCTAAAACCATAGTTTTTTTTGTCAGATCTAAAAAGATCATAAATCTGCATATATTTCAACCACTCATATTCATATTCAATTTCATTCTGCTTTTTCATTACCCACTCTGTTCCCTCTTTTTTAATTAAATCTCTATATGGCAACCAGTCTCTACCTCGCTGTCTTGAGTAAGATATCAACACTTCTACTGGTACAATCCACAATGGTCTTAAGTCACTCTGGTACTTCTTATATCTTGTCCATACCATATACAAAGCTTTTCTCACCAAGTGAAGTTTAAAAAAACTGTCCATTTTTATCTTGTCATACCATAAATATGCATGCCAGCCAAATCTACAATCATGCCCTTCCAACCCCAACAATCTGTCATTTTCAAGCTTCACCCATTGATCCATCCATGTTAGACAAACCGCTTCATAATATAGTCTAAGATTTGGCATTTGTAGACCTCCTCTTTCTTTGGCATCACAAAGTATTTTCATTTTGATCCTTGGTTTCTTGCCTGCCCAAACAAATTTTGACAACTCTTGTTGCCACTTGGCCAACAAATCCGTTTTATGCAGAATTGGTATTGTTTGGAACAGGAACATCAAACGTGGTAGGACATTCATTTTTATAACTGATATTCTTCCCATCAGTGATAAGTTCATTTTATCCCATTTCTTAAAATCTTGAGTCAGCTTAGTCCATAATTTCTCATAATTATTCTTATATAGGTCTATATTTTTTGCCGTTAATTCAATTCCAAGGTATTTTGTTTTTTTAACTACTTCACATTGTACCAGTTCTTGTAGTTCCACTTGTTTTTGTTTGATCATGTTTTTACATATAAGTTTTGTTTTATTCTTATTTACGTAAAAGCCGGCCAATTCTCCAAACTCCTTTATTTTTTGAAAAAGCAATGTCAATTTTTCTGTTGGGTTTTCCACCATAAACATTACATCGTCTGCAAATGCTCGATATTTGTATTGGTGTCCTTTATGTGTCAAGCCCTTTATTTCTTGATCGTACTGTATTTTTTGTAAAAGTATTTCCAATACCCAGATAAATAATAACGGTGATAACGGACAACCTTGCCTTGTTCCTTTCTGTACTTTGAAGTTATCTGTCAGTTCTTTATTCACATTTATTTTAGCTCTTTGTTCAGAATAGATAGCTTCAATACAATTTCTAAAATGTTGTCCCGCTTCAATCTTTTCCATCATCTGGTGCATAAAATTCCAATTAAGATTGTCAAAAGCTTTTTCTGCATCAACAAACAGAAAAGCTACTTCTTTTTCTGGGTGCTTTTCATAATATTCAATTGCGTCCATTACTATTCTTACATTGTCTCTAATCTGCCTTTTGGGTAAAAAGCCCGCTTGATCTTCAGAAATTACCGTTTGTAAATAGTTTTTCACCCTTTCTGCAATAATTTTTGCAAAGATTTTAT
Source organism: Gekko japonicus (assembly GCF_001447785.1). NCBI lineage: Eukaryota > Metazoa > Chordata > Lepidosauria > Squamata > Gekkonidae > Gekko > Gekko japonicus. Next base: position 68,048 of record NW_015175503.1, on the reverse strand, counting down.
AATCGTTGTTCAAAAGAGATATTGGCCTGTAGTTCTTTACATTTGTTGAATCTTGTCCTTCCTTTGGAATCAAAGAAATAATTGCTTCTTTCCATGAGTCCGGCACCTTTTTGTTTTCTCTTATTTCGTTGGTTAAAGCTTCCAGGACCGGGGAAATTTCTTCTTTCATCTTTTTGTAGAATTTCGCTGTAAATCCGTCCGGCCCAGGCGCCTTCCCCAACTTTGTCTCTTCTATTGCCTTCATCACTTCTTCTTTTTGAATTGGACCATTTAATAAATCTTTGTATTCCTTACTTATTTTTGGTAGTGGAATCTCCTTTAAATATGTTTTAATCTTCTCAAGATCAACTCTAGTTGTTTGGAATAGTTTAGCATAATACTTGAAGAAACATCTCTTTATTCCATTAGGATCAACGAACTCTTTTCCATCTTCTATTATTTTGGTTATCATTCTTCTCTCTCTTCTAGCCTTAAGTTGCCAAGCTAAGTATTTTCCCGGTTTGTTCGCCCCTTCAAAAGATTTCTGTTGTAACTTCTTTAAATTCCAATACATTTCCTGATTCCAAGTCTCATTCAGTTGTTCCTTCAGCAACTTTAATTCTTTAATAATTTGCTTTTTTCCAGGCTTCTTTTTTAATTCCTTTTCTTTCTGAGCAATTTTTTCTAACACTTCTGTTTGTTTTTGAAGTTTTTCCTTTTTTTGCTTCACGTTTTGCGAGATGAGAATTCCTCTCATCACCGCTTTATAAGCATCCCATACAATCTGTATCGGTGTTTCTTTATTTAAATTTTGTTGAAAGAATTGTTTCGTTTCTTCCTTTAACATCTCAATTACCGTTTTCTTATCCAACAAGTCTTCATTAATCCTCCACAGAAAGGGTTTTTTCCTTTCTGTGGAACTCCATACCACCGGATTGTGATCTGAATTACATCTTGGCAAAATTTCAGTCTTATGTGTTTTCATTGATAATTCTTCAGACATCCAAATCATATCAATTCTGGAAAAAGAGCAATGTCTATTGGAATAAAAAGTAAAGTCTTTCTGCATCGGGTTCCATTTCCTCCAAACATCTTCTAATTTTTCTTGCTTAACTAATTCAAAAAAATTCTTTGGCAATTTTCCGCTGAATTCGTTGTCCTTTTGTGGTTTTCTGTCTAGACGATCTATTGTCCCATTAAAGTCTCCGGCCATAATAACTTGCTCATAAGTCAATTGTTGTAATTGGTCAGTTATATCCTTAAAAAATTTTTCCTTTGCTCCATTGGGTGCGTACACGTTGATCAACAATGTTTTTTTCTGCTGAATCATTAATTCCACACCCACGTATCTGCCATCTATGTCCTTAAAAATTTCTGTAGGTTGTAACTCCTTCTTCACATATGTCACAACTCCTTTTTTCTTGTTTGAGGCCGCAGAACAAAATTCAATTCCAAATAAAGCATTCTTTAAATATTTTATATCCTGTTTTCTAATATGTGTTTCTTGCAAGCATATCACGTTGCATTTCTGTTTCTGTATCCAATGATTGATTCTTTTCCTCTTGTTTGGTGAATTTAATCCATTAACATTCCATGACAACAATTTGTACTCCATTATGCGTTTTATTTTAAAGTTCTCCAAAGACGTCCGCATTGTCCGCCTTAAATTTATAAAAGTCCATCATCGATCTGATCTGAATCCTCCCACCTTGATACGTAAAGGATAAACCTTGTGGAATCTCCCATCTATATCTGATGCTCAAAGCTCTGAGTTTGTCCGCCAAGGATTTGTGACAACTAGTCCTTTTGTAGGAAAAAGGCACAATGACGCAAGAAAAAGGGAATTATGTATGGAATTAGTTTCCTGTAAAATGTGTATGTGACACACATCTCCAGCCATGTTCACTTCACAAGAGACTAAACCAGGAAATAATCTTTATGAATAATGGTAACATTTTGGGGGCACTTTTGGCACCATCTCTGTTGCTCTGGACACACATGAACCATAGTATAAATCTTGGGTTTGCCTCAGTCGCTATGCAGATGTTCTCAAATGTAAGGGCTGATTCTTGACATTTTGGGGGTTGAAGTAGATCCAATCCTAGGTCTCACAACCGGTTTAAGTTCTGGGTCTGAGTCGGCTCTTTTCTTGCCTCTCCTGGTCTCCGTCTTGGCGATTTCTTTCCAATTCACAGATTCGCAAAATAAAGCACTCTTCTAGATGATAAGATTTAGTCCTCCATGCCTCTCTGTTTACGCTTTCCAAAGACCCTTAGAAATATATTAAAAAAGCAAATTTAGTTGAAGTCCTCCTCAAAATGTCGGGCGCAACTTCTCTATGGTAATTTCATGTAGAGTAGGTCAGATTGGTATTTTGCAGGCCCTTCCTTCCGCATAAAACTCACTTCCGGTCCGGCACCTTTAAAAGTTCCACTGTCTTCCTTTCGCTAATGCCCGTCTAGGAATTCAACTTCCTGGATGTTTCACACGGACCTCTTTCTTTGTGACACCAGCCTGCTCTTCCCACGCTATTGTTCGTGAGTTTCGATTTTACAGTTGCGCACACGGCTCCATCTTCACCACAGGAATGTTAAACAATAAGCGTTTTTACAGTTTTTAAAGGCTTCAATCAACTTTTTTCTCTCCGGAATCGGATTTCTGGGATTTACTATTCATTTTCCGCTCAACCGCTTAATTCAAATTGACTCCAAACTCAGTTCAGGTAAGCGGCACGTTTTTGTTATCTAGCACGTTCAAAACGGGTTTCGCATTGTTTCTTTTAACTCACAGTTGTTGTCCTTCTTCAAAGAGGTCGGCTGACGAAGAATTTATGCCGGTAATCCGGCTCGATCGGCCACTATAGAGTTGCTTGGCACTTGCCTTCTTCGTGGGAGGAGGTCAAAGCCCAATTCAGCTTCTTCCGAAGCTGGATTACGCCAACCTCACACTCCCTCTAGGGCGCTGCTGCCTGCTTGTCCCCCCCCCTCGCTGGGGAGTGATGCGTTGGGCTGTGTATTGCCCAAACTGTCAAAAGTGGCCGTCGCTCGCTTCGCACGATCGCGAAACGCTTCAGTCCTCCATCTTAGCCAGACCGGAAGCTCACCTTTCCTGAGATATATTGATAATATGAGGTGAGGGGCTTCAAGCTTATTGTAGCTGAGGTTATTAAAGTTGGGTGACTGACCAGAATCTTTACCAAAACCAAAATAATATTTCTAAGCCTTGTGGCCATGGAGTAAACGCTGAATACAGACTGTATGGTGTAACAAACTGCAAATAAATCTGGCTGCTTAGTAATATACTTGGAACCATCCTATATTTTTCAGTTGGGCACTACATAAGCAACCTCATAGGTATTTCTATAACACCACTGTTAACTTTACTTTGACAAGCCTTTATTGGCATACTAGCCTGTTACTCGTGCTTCGCTACAGTATTTAAGTTCCATAAATCCAGTTATAATACTGATGATGTGAAGTTTGAAATGTGATATTTCATGCAGGAATTCTAACAGAGACGATTGTAGAGTAAGAAATGAAACCAGACATATGTACTTCACTTTTTTTCTCTCTACTGAAGGACCTCTCTTTAGACCACATTGGTGGTTCTGCCCTCAGTTGCTAGGATCACCAGGCTGCTTGATGAGCTCACTCTGGAGCAGGCCACATAAAACTGTCCATTTAAGAAGCAGTCGTCTGTTAAGTCAACTCCTGCTACCTTTCACAAAAGTGATGGCCTCTCTACTTGTGTTCCTGGATTGTTTTGCTCATATGGAGACTGTGTTGTTCTGAGCACCTCAGGGTGATCTTGCTGGTACTTGGCCCGCACAGCTCAGTGCACTGCAGGAGTACTATGTGCAAATGTCTTTGCCACATTCCTACGTTGCCTCCTCCTTGTAGCGTTGGTGTATCTGCCTCGACGTTTGCCAGGAGCTTTCTTCAGGACAGTAAGAGGTGAGAGGTGTGAGGGGGAGTTGGTGTGAGGGAGTGGTGATGTGGTGGACATGTCTTCAGGTTCATGAGGGAGGCACGCATCGAAATGGCTCCTAGAAACGTCCTTTACTATCTCCCCGTAAACATTCATACCCTGGCCCTGCTCCTACACCTGACAGACACCGACCTGTCTGGTGTTGGGGGGGATTATATTTAAAGGCATCGGGGAGGCTGGGCCAGCAGCAGTGCTAAGACAATCCTGCTGAGCAAACCTTCCCGGCGGCTGTAAGCATCTCCTACACCTAACAGGCAGCTGCCTGTCTAGTGTAGGACGGGGAGGGGGGAGGAGTATTAGAAGCCACTGTGGAGGCAGGGCTGGCAGGATCACTAAGGTGTTACTGCTGGGGCAGGCTCCCTCGCGGCTTTAAGCACCCTGCAACTGCTGCTGCACCTGACAGACAACCGCCTGTTAAGTGTTGGAGGTGGGGAGAGTGTGTTGAAAACCACCCCACCTCCTCTCCTACACTTGACAGGCAGCTGCCTGTCCAGTGTAGAAGGGGGAGGAGTATTAGAGGCCACTGTGGAGGTGGGGCTGCACCTGACAACCGCTGTCAGGTAGCCCTGTCATTGAGTTGGAATGTAGAGGGGGTTCCCTCCTCTGCCTTACCAGCTCTTCCCTGTCTCGTGCAGCTGGCTATCTGTAGAAATCACCTTTGTGTGTATTCTGTCTGTAAATCACCCGGCCTGGGAAATGTAACAGTTTAGGTGCAAAAATGCTTGCTTGCTAGCTTTTCCCCAGAAACCAACTATTGGCTTTTGCAATGGAGGGGAGGGGCTGTTTGAATATCCTATAAGTCAGTGGCCATCATATTACAGACCATTCCTAACACAAGCTGTACATGAGTTACTTTAGTACTGGAATTACCCAATAAACACTTGTCTTCTGAAGAAGCCTGAGTGTGTGGTGTTACCTGCCCAAAGTTCCTGACAACCGCCTGTTAGGTGTAGGAGGTGGGGGGAGTGTGTTGGAAGCCATCAGAGAGGCTGGGCCAGCAGCTTTGCTTCACCTCACAGGTGGTTCTTGGCCACTCCTGATTTTCTCAACTGTTATTAGCTGTCTGCAGTCCCTTGTAACTGTTGGCTTTTTTACCTCAGAACACTGAGCTCTGCAGCTGACCAATCAGAGTGGGGGGTGCAGATTTCCCCCCTTTTGACCCACTTAGGGGTCAAATTTCTAAAAAACCCTTCTTAGCAAGCAGCTACACCACGGTAGGAGCGCTCTCCCCGAATTTGGTGTCTCTAGGTCCAGTGGTTTGGCCTGGGTGTTGATTTTACAGTGAGGGGACTTATACACACACACACACACTATAGGAGATGCACCACTGTTAACAATACCACTAACATTAGAGGAGACCAGGGCCTCTCTGGATATTTAAACAGACAGTCCACCCAAGGCTGCTAAAGATAAGTAAACACATTCTTCTATAGGCAGATCTGTGCAGCAGTTACTCACTGCATTCTTTGTCTGGCAATAATAGTGGATAAGGCAAATACCTTTCACCTGTCTCTCACATCTTCCTAATGGATGCACAATCATTATTCCAAAAAGTAGTTTCTAATAATCTACCCAGGTAACAAAAGATTGTGAATCATACAGGGTTAAGTGGCAGTTAAGTTTGTTCCTTCTTCCACTTTCTTTTTAATCTTCCTCTTCAATTAACAAAAATGCATCGGTCTACCAGAGTAGCCTATAGGGGTGTGCACACACACACAAAAATTGAGATTTTTCAAATTCAGATATATTGGAACCAAAATAATTCTAAATTCCCTGAAAAACCCGAATTCCAATACCACTATGGTATTCGGATTTGGTTGGGTTTTTTTTTCAGAAATACCATTTTTTTTCAGCTCCATTATACCCTATGCGACCATTATAATCATTGGGGAATCTATCTGGAGATATCAAGGGTTCTGGGAAGGCTGTTAACTTTTCCCACATCTTAAATTTAACTGATATCAGGAAATACCCCAAAGCATCACAATTCAAAATTTTTCAAAGGCACAATTCAGAGTCCTTCAACCTTCACTTCTTCTTGTCCAGTCTCTTCCGCAACTTATAAGGACTTTTAGGAGCTGCTGCCCCTTTCTCAGACAGAGAGTCCTCTCCAGAAGAACCCAAGTCCAGCTCGCCACTGGACTTGCTGTCCCCTTCTTTTTCCTCCTCCTCTGCCCCTCCCAGCTGGACTCTTAAAAATTCTCTCGCTTTCAGAACAGAATCAATCTTTTATTTTTTATCCTTAATTTTAAAGGTGACGCCTTCTGGAATTAGCCATCTATATCTAATTGAATTTGTTTGAAGAAAAAGAACAAGATCTTTATATTTCTTTCTCCGCTGTCTTATTTCAAATGAAATATCCTTCAGTACTCTGATGACACTCTCCCCAGCTCTCAGGGGTGCTCCAGATGCTGCTTTCAGGATTGCATCCCTTACATGCCTCTTTGAGAATCTTATGACAATTTCCCCAGGCAGATTATTTTTCTTTATGTATCCTGAATATGATCTGTAGGCCACATCCATTTCACTTAGCAAAAATTCTGCCTTCATCTCTGTCACTGTACATTCATTTTTATAGCAGAAATTCTTCATAGCCAGGATAGCTGTAATTTGGACCATTTTTCAAGGTCTTTTTGTATTTTGGACCAGGTTATCATGTAATTATCCTTTAACAGTGTATCATTCTGACTCGTGAGATAATATTCCTGGATATTTGACTGGATTGCTTGCTACATCACATTCTGAATTTTTCTTAATCTCCTCTTCTTCTTGAGAATTTTAAAATAATCTTGGTTTTCTTTCTGTTGATTTTATAACCTGAAAAGAATATGGACTTGTCAATTTGCTCCATTACATTTTGGAGAGATTGTTGGGGGGTTGAAATTGTAAGAATCATGTCATCTGCATAGCTCTTTGGTTTAAACTCCTCTTCTTCTACTTTTAATCCTTTAATTTTGGGATCTTGTTTTACCTTGGAAGCAAAGATTTCCATCACAAGAATGAAAAGTGGAGACAGTGGACATCTTTGACGGGTTCCTTTTTCTATTTTGAATCCATTTGTCAAGACCCTGTTGATTAAAATTTTTGCATGTTGTTTGGTGTAGATGTTCTGTATCAAATTCAAAAATCCAGAACCACACTTGAAATATTGCAATTTTTTGTAGAAAAGTCCAAGATATCAAAGGCTTTTTCAGCATCTAAGAACATAAAGGCTACTTTTTCGCCCTTGTGTTTAACATGTTCTATTGCATCAATAACAAAACAAACATCGTCTTTCATATGTCTTTTTTAGTACAAAACCAGTCTGATTAAGATGAATTACTTTGGAGATACCTGCTCTTAGAGGGTAAGGGGCACCCTCCTCTGTGAGGTGTGTGGCGGAGCATCAGCGGCGGCAACAGCGGCAGTAGCGGCGGAGCAACGGCGAGGCGATCCCTGGTGGCCAGCAACATCATGTGGCGAGACCCGACAGTGAAGAAGGAGGTGGAGTCACAGAGGTGCGTGGTGGCGTGGAGGCGCAGGCGCGGCGGAGCCGAATATGGACGTAGGCTGGGCTAGAACTGACAGGGGCTGCGCTCCAGGAGACCACCGAGCTGGAGGACACCAGAAAAATGGGACGCCGACCCCAAGGACTATCTGAAGGAAGAATGCCGGAGCCAGGAAACAACAACCAGTCCACCACCTGGGTGCCGGTAGGCAGCCCCACCCCGTTACTATGTGGCCTTACTTAAGGAATTAAAAAGTGCATTTGAAACTTCCCTGTAAACCGCTCAGAGACCTTCGGGTCTGAACGGTATATAAATTGAAGGCAAAAGTTTTGTAGTCCACATTCAATAATGAAATAGGTCTATATGACTGTGGCAGCACTGGGTCATTATTCTCTTTATGTCGTAATGTTATATGAGCTTCTTGCCAGGATGGTGGCACTATATTCTTTTTGCTTATATCATTCATAATTTTTTGTAAAGGTAAAATTATCTTCTCTTCAAAAGTTCTGAGAAACTCCCATCCCTCTTGAACTCCTTTCTCCTTAAGTATTTCTGACCATGGGATTCTACTCAGCATAACTTTAAGTTTATCAAAATTTGCTTTCCTGAAGTGCAACCTATATGTCTATGTACAGCTTATACCTTCCCCAAGACTGTAAATTCCAAAATTACATGGTCACTATTACCCAGGGTGCCCAGTACTTTCACTTCGTCAACCAGTTCTTTCCTGCTGGTAAGAATCAAGTCCAAGATAGCAGATCCCCTTGTTTCCCTCTCCACTTTCTGGAAAATGAAGTTGTCAGCAAGACAAGTCAGGAATTTATTGTACCTTTCATTTTTAGCAGAGTTGGACTTCCAACAGATATCTGAGTAATTGAAATCTCCCATGTCCCGTCTCTTTGAGAACTTTGTAATCTGTTCCAGGAGTCTCTCTGCCTGGCTTGGTGGTCTATAGCAGAACCTCACCATGATATTTTTACCCAGAGACTCTCAACTGGACTTTCATGCTCAGATTCACGTATTTTCTCACAAGTATATACCTCCTTTACATATAATGCAACTCCTCCACCCTTCCTTATTTGTCTGTCCCTTTTAATCTCGTTAATGAATAATCAAATCTAGTTATTTTAATAATTATGCAGTTTAAACATTTCAATAATGCAGCTCATGGCCTCTGAAAAGAAAACCAGGGGGATCACTGTAAACATAGATACTGTACAAATATACTGTGAGAAAGTTCTGATAAAATAAGGGAAAAGCTGGCAACTTAAACAATTGGAAGAAAAACAAATGTGAACTACAGAGGCTGTTAATGTTACCAGGGGGAATAGTAACATCTTAAAGTTATTTATAAAGTTCTATTCTGTCATAATTACAGAAAGAGTACTTATTACATATCAAAAGTCTATTAGTTTTCTTTTCCAGTTTTAAATCACCTTTGCCATTGCTATTTTAATTGTTAAATCAAGGTTGGATAGGATCTTTTCTTCATTTTATTGTTATTAATACACAGCCTTGGTTCTTCAGACAATTCCAGTTCAATCAAGAAAGATTTAAAAAATTATCAATGCCTAAAGCACTGAAGTAACTGTTTATTTTTGCAACACAATACAAATTACAGTTTAGCTAGACTAAAAGTGTACTTAATATAGTTTGAATTATCCTAATTATTTCAGTTTTGGGTTACGTTCAACTATGCTGAGAGGGGAAGAAAACCTCAGTAGAAACCTGCCAAAGGGAAGAAATATACTATTACTTGGATGTGAAGTGTAGCTTTACATACCTTGGCCTCCGAAATGCTATACCATATTGTTGGCACGCCAGACCCACAGTGGGAGTATAAACAATAGGCATAAATCTTTCAATGTCAGAAGTCAGCACTTTATAGAAAAGTTTTTCATTTCGATCCTGAAGACTCGTTAACTGAATGTATCTGCGAAAAACAAATTACATTAGACAGTTACCCATATGGAAACCTAAAGTGAATTAAATATAGTGTAGGTGTTTCTTTTAATTAAAGTTCTTTGTATCCATGGAAAGTCTCCTTTAGGTCCAATTCACTTAGAGTGGTTGAAAGAGATGCCATGGCAAATGCGATACCTATTTGACACATGCAATATTATTTTAGTGTGATTCATCATATATTCTTTGGTGACAGGAGGGATAGGGATAAATTATGTACATAAATAATCTTCAGAAATTGAAACAAAAACATTAGGTTGTATAAAATAATAATGCAGGTTTTATCTATTAATCCAGATCTTGTCCATGCACATTTTTCCATTAATGGGAACAAAGATGAGGTTAAAACTTTCTTTCTGCTCACAAGACTCCACAGCTTAGAGGGAGCATTGATTACAACTAACTTAAATATTGTATTTTTTGTTACTGTTTAACAACAAATCAAGCTACATCAAAACTTAAATCCAACAGTCATTATGACACTGGCTAATATTTTAAAACTAGAAACAGCATGTCCATAATTCAGTAGCAGAAATGTAAGGGAATCTACAAATTAAAGGTGCTTTGCAAAAGGTCTGTCCCATTGTGAGCTGACTGAATGTGTGCATAAGCTCTCAGAATTCATAGCAAGTATATTTGTGACTCTCTGACAGTAAAAAAAAAAGTTGTCCCTCCATCTCTTTCATCACCATGTTTCAAAGAGAAATACTTTGGGGGAAAGGTAACAATAAGCTAGTAATCATGTGTCACGGCTCAGGTGGGGTGTCACCTGATGCTGCCACCACTCTGGTTTTAGGATCTCAGCACTTGGCGAATCAGGACGCTGTTCCTGGGATGGCTGTCCTTTTACTTCCGGCTGCTTACTAGGCTGGGGACTTAGGAAACTCTCTATTATGCCAGTCCCAATTAGTGCAGTACCTCTGCCCTCCATAGGCTTCAGCCAGTCGCTCCACCCACTGTCCTGGGGGCACCTAATGTACTCAGGAAGAAGAGTCAGGAACTGGTCAATGCACATCAGGGCCTTGACGTCAGCCAGGGTCTTGGCATCAGCGACCTCCACCCACAAGTTATAGACTTTTCCTAGTCTGTGTATTAACTGTGGGTAGGACTCTTTTCCTTCAAATTTGATCTCTCTGAAGCGCTTCCGGGCCCCTTCCTTGGTGAATCCCATTCTCTCCCACACTCTCTGCTTGAACAGCTTGTAGTCTGTTTTCTCTTCACCCTCCATCTGCCCAGACACTGAAGCTAGGACACCACTCAACTATGGTCTCAGCTTTTCCATATACAGCTCTGAGCGGACCTTGTAGTCAAAACAGACTTGTTCAAAAGTCCTTGAACCAGGAGTACTTCCAACAGTTCTGTTTCCCCGTGGCATCTATAGGAGGTTGGCCCTTTTCTAGCTTAGCCATCTCAAGCTCATATGCCAACTTCATTTTTTCCCTTTCTAGCTCCGTCCTAGCTGCAGCCTCTTTCTGCCTTTCTCTTTCCATCTCCAGCCTAGCTGCAGTCTCTTTCTCCTCTTTCTGCAGCCTTGCTTTCTCTAACTCAAGGTCTGTCTGTTTAAGTTGCAGCTGGAGACGTAAGGTCTCTTCACTCATGGATGCCATTGCTTTCTCTGATGTGTCCTCCACCAACATGAGACCCGCAGCCCCCTTTCGGGTCTTGCATCTAGCAACAGGCATGTCCTCTGATTTTTCTTTCCCAGATCAGAGGAACTCTGCTTCATTATCCAGTTGACCCGACAACTAGAATATAAATAAAACCTTTTCACCACACCTTACCAGAACCTTACTTAGTCTTGCAAGCACCTTCAGATAATGGGGTTTCCTTAAGCCCAAAAGCAAAACAAACAAACAAAAAAAAACCCTCTCTGCCAAGGCCAAATGGCACTCGGCCTCACCAGGGTCCAAACTTAGTCCATCCCACCACTAAAGCCACCATGTCACAGCCCAGATCATGACAAGGAAATTGGTTGGAGAACTACCCCCCAAAAGTAGTTGTCAGTGGCATTTCATCTGATTGGAGGGAGATGTCCAGTGTGGTGCCACAGGGCTCAGTTCTGGTCCCAGTACTTTTCAATATTTTTATAAAGGACCTGGATGAAGGGGTGGAGGAGCTACTCTTTAAATTTGCAGATAACACCAAACTGGGAGGAGTAGCAAATATACCAGAAGATAGAGATAGAATTCAATGAGATTTAAACACACTGGAAAAGTGGGCAGATGTGAACAAGGTTCAGTTCAACAAAGAATAAATGCAGAGTTCTACACATAGGTAACAAAAATGAAAAGCACGTATACTGGATGGGGGATATACTTCTGGGTAGCAGTGTGTGAACAAGATCTTGGGGTATGGGAGACTGCTGGAAAGGAAAGAAGCAAGTGAAAGGTGAGCTCTCCTAAAACAAGAATAATAATAAGAAGAGTGGATTTATACCCCGCCCTTCACTCAGAGTCTCAGAGCAGTTTACAATCTCCTTTCCCTTCCCCTCCCTACAACAGACACCCTGTGAGGTAGGTGGGGCTTAGAGAGCTCTTTTGAGGACTGCTCTTGAGAGAACAGCTCTGAGAGAACTTGTGACTGACCCAAGGTCACACCAGCAGCTGCATGTGGAGGAGTGGGGAATCAAACCCGGTTCTTCCAGATTAGAGTC
>NW_015175503.1:29077-52727 GCF_001447785.1 Gekko japonicus | reverse complement strand
CTTCTCTATGGTATTTCTGGGTAGAGTAGGTCAGTTTTAGTTCAACCGGATCCGTTTGTGCACATGTACTCACATCCGGTCCGGCTCTTTCATGGTTCCGATCGTCTTCCTGTTAACTTCCTGTCGTCCGTAGCCTCTCTAGGCACTCCGCTTGCTACTTATGCCGTTCGGAACCCTTTTTGCAGCACACCAACCCGCTCCTCCCGCGATACTCTTCGTCAGTTTTGGTTTTAAGTTGTGCCTTTATCTCGTGTCTCACCACAGGAATGATCAACAATAATCGTTTTTTCGCTTTAAAAACATTCAATCAAGTCACTTTTTTTCCGGAATCGGATTTCTGGGATTATCAATTCATTCTACGCCCACCCGCTCGGTTCAGATCAGTCTGTATCTTATTTCAGGTAAGCGGCACGATTTTGTTATCTAGCGCGATCAGAATCAGGTTTAGCATTGCATCTTTTCACTCACGCATAGTCCCCTTTCGCAAAGAAGTCGGCTGATGACGAATTTATGTTGATTACTCAACTCGAACAGCTTCTGAAGTGATGCTTGGCGTTCGCCCTCTTCGCGGGAGGAGATCAAAGCCTGATACGAGCTTCTTTAAAAACTCGATCACGCCAATCTACACTCCCTCTTGGGCACAGCTGCCTGCTTGGCGCCCCCCCTCTCCGGGGAGCGCTGCGTTGGGCTGAAAACAGCCCAAACTGTCAAAAGAAGCTGTCGACCACCCCACACAATCGCGGAGATGCGTTAATACGCCATCTTAGCTCGACCGGAAGCCTCCAAGGGGCCCGTGTTCTTCTCAGGGGGCCCAACACCAACGTTCCCTAAGCTGTGGAGTTTTGTGAGCAAAATTTCTACTTTGTGAGCTCCTGCCATTAAAGTTCTGAGAGAGGAATTTGGTTGCCGCATAAATTAATTTGCTCTGGAGCCATCCTTCCTGAGCTAAGACAAAAATCTGCGAGCTGGAGGTTAAAAAACTGTGAGCTAGCTCACATTAACTTAGCTTGGAGGAAACACTGCCCACCACTATATGTTTGTGTGGTACTGCCATGCCATGCTCATACTTCTAAATAATAACTAAATAATAAATACAAGTGATTTATTGCACAAATGTTTCAAGTTTATTATTTATTATTACAATAATAGCCGACGTGATCGGGAACGAAATTTTTCTAAGAATAGATCTAAACAAACTGATGCGGTAGCCAAATTACGGTACTCGCTCACAGCTTTAATGCCAGTGGCTCACAAAGTAGAAATTTTGCTCACAAGAGTCCACCACTTAGATGGAGCGCAGGTCTCATCACCTCCCCCTCACACATTTTTGTCTCAGCTGGGGAAGGAGGGTTCCAGAAGAGCAAACTTAATTTATGCAGCAGCCCAATCGCCCACTCACAACTTTTCATGCCAGCAGTTCACAAAGTAGGATTTTTGCTCACTGGACTCCACCGCTTAGAGGGAGCGCTGGTCTCATCACCGCCCCCCTCCAAGCCATCTTCCTGCTTCCAGGCTCCTTCGACGGGTCGACTCGTGCAAAGCCCAGGCTGCTGGGGGAGGGGGAGAAGCGTGGGGGGGTGCACAAGCCCTGCAACTCACACATTTTTGTCTCGGCTGGGGAAGGAGGGCTCCAGAAGAGCAAACTTAACTTATGCAGCAGCCCAATCGTGCGCTCACAACTTTCATGCCAGCAGTTCACAAAGGCTGGGGAAGGAGGGCTCCAGAAGAGCAAACTTAACTTATGCAGCAGCCCAATCGCGCACTCACAACTTTTCATGCCAGCAGTTCACAAAGGCTGGGGAAGGAGGGCTCCAGAAGAGCAAACTTAACTTATGCAGCAGCCCAATCGCGCACTCACAACTTTCATGCCAGCAGTTCACAAAGGCTGGGGAAGGAGGGCTCCAGAAGAGCAAACTTAACTTATGCAGCAGCCCAATCGCGCGCTCACAACTTTTCATGCCAGCAGTTCACAAAGTAGGATTTTTGCTCACTGGACTCCACCGCTTAGAGGGAGCGCTGGTCTCATCCCCCCCCCCCCAAGCCATCTTTCTGCTTCCAGGCTCCTTCGACGGGGCGACTCGTGCAAAGCCCAGGCTGCTGGGGGAGGGGGAGAAGCGTCGGGGGTGTGTGCACAAGCCCTGTGACGCACACATTTTTGTCTTGGCTGGGGAAGGAGGGCTCCAGAAGAGCAAACTTAATTTATGCAGCAGCCCAATCGCCCGCTCACAACTTTCATGCCAGCAGTTCACAAAGTAGGATTTTTGCTCACTGGACTCCACTGCTTAGAGAGAGAGGGAGGCGGAGTGGATAACCCCGCCTTATGAGTGCCGGGAGGGGGTGGAGGGGCGGAGTGGGGAAGGGGGAAGGGGGAAAGGGGAGGGGAGCAGAGGATCGGGAGGAGGGGGCCTGCAGAATCCACGGGGGGCGGGCCCCCAGGGCCCCATGCAGGCTACGGGCCTGTAGTCAATACAGACTTGTTCAAAATTCTGCACGAAGGACTCAATGTTCAGGGGTACTTCTGATGGTCCTCTCTCACTGTAGCATCCGGAGGAAGTTGGCCCTTTTCAAGCTTAGCCATCTCAAGTTCATGCACCAGCCTCATTTTCTCTCGCTCTAATGCCATCCTAGCTACAGTCTCCTCTTTCTGCCTTTCTCTTTCCATCTCCATCCTAGCTGCAGTCTCTCTCTCCTCTTTCTGCAGCCTTGCTGTCTCTAACTCAAGGTCTGCCTGCTTAAGTTGCAGCTGGAGATTCAAGGTCTCTTCCCTCAAGGATGCCATTACTTTCTCTGCTGTGTCCTCCAACGACCATGAGACCTGCAGGCCCTTCACACGATGAAACTACCTGTGAAACATTTGGGATCCTGACCAATGTGTCAGATAATAAACAGTATACTCCAGTATACTGTTTGAGACAACAAATTTTTGTACATTTGAGATATTTTCAGAAGTTTTGTCAGATGTACATTGTTTTGCGTCCAAATAACACCTTTACATTTCACCACTCCCCTCTGTCTCTTCAAGTTTAGACACTTGAAATTCCAGGAGAAATTTTCTCCTCGAAGGTAACCTACTTCATAATCCTTGCCTTGGAATGAAAAAATTTGCTGTGAGTCTTTTCAAAGTGCACATTTCATTTCCATAGAAAAACGACAGGTGGGGAATGTATTATGCATAACCTAATGGAGCCTGTGCCAGACGGCTCAAACATGCATCGCAGCCAGAGGACTGAAACACTGGCTTTTCTGAACAATTGCCCACTTTCTTTTTATTTCTTCATTCTCCAAAACCAGCTGCTTCTATTTAAACCCAAAATGATCTTTTCATTCTTCTGTCCACTTATTTGGAGCAACAGACTTTGTGGCAGATTCTGAAAAAGTGATTTTCTGGACAAGGCATGTGGAAAAGACTGCTAAAAGATACTTGAAGGAAGCTACTTAGGTTGCCTACATCTTACTTGGAATACTGCCTACATCATAATCACCAGCAAATGTTAATTTCATTTGTGTTTCAAACAGAACAGAGTATTACCATAATTGTTTTGATACTGTGAACCTATTACTCTCCCTATTAATAAAATGGGTGTCTTGCACAGAAAACAAAACAAAAACTCCAAATATAAAGGAATGCATTGTTGTGTTTTAAACAGTCAGAGGGTTGTGTATTTTCACTGCCTTTTACGCTGCCACTGAACACTGGCAGCAGACAATAGGGTGTAAGTGTTAAGCACAATATTGGTGGAGGCTAGCAGTAAGACTGAAGGGATGCAAGGGCCCTGCAGCTTGATTTGATCTCTGCCGTTTCAGTGATATGGTAGGGCTGATAGGTGCAATCTCCACTCCCCATAAACTTAAACCCAGTGTAAATAGGATCTACATCCAAATGTATTTCCCAGTTCAGATGGCTTCTACCTACACTCCAATGGAACTCACATTTGGATGTGCACATTAAGTTAAAAACAAATAAAAATTTAGACAGCAATGTTGATTTATATGACTGGAGATCACATCTAGTTTTTGGAAGGGTGGGGTGCACCTGCTGACACCCTGATGGAAATGCATGCGCCAAAAATCAATTATTACAAATTCTATATATATTTATTGATATTTCATTTTAAATTACTCACTATAACATAACCAGGGCCGGCCCTCCCGCTAGGCCAACTAGGCACTCGCCTAGTTGGGGGCACCGAGTTCGCCTGGATGGGGGCACCGAGTTCGCCTCCCCCCGCCAAAAGCCAGCGCCAATCCCTGAGGCTCCCCTCCGCATCCTTCCCGCCTGCCCGGACCCTCTCCAGCGACCCATGGCCGGCGGGGAAATGCGCTGGCAGAGAGGGTGCATAAAGAGGGGAGCTTACCACCGCTTGCCGGAAGAGCCAAGGCCGCCGGAGCTGCTGCTGGCGCCACTAGGCAGGAGGTAAGCGCGCCCTGCAGAAAGAAAGCGCCATGGCCTCAGGTTTGCACACTGGGGGGGGAGGATTGTGTGAATGATTCTCGGTGGAAGCGGTGGAGAGATCACGGCCTCCGGGGGCCAAGCGACGGCGGCGTTTCACCCCCCTCTCCCTCCTCAGGGGCAGCCTGCCATTTGCATGGGCTCCGGAGGGGACCGCCATCGCCCGAGTTTCCCAGAGGGCAGCTGGTGGTGGAATTCCAGTTTCCGGGAATGATTCACATCACCAGATGGGCAACACTGAAATCAGATTGACTATATAATTTGCAGTCAAAGATGGAGAAGCTCTATCCAGTCAGTAAAAACAAGACCTGGAGCTGACTGTGGCTCAGATCATGAGCTACTCATTGCAAAATTCAGATTTAAACTGAAGAAAATTGGGAAAACCACTAGGCCATTCAGATTTGACCTAGATCAGATCCCTGATGAATATACAGTGAAGGTGAAGAATGGGTTTAAGGGACTAGATTTGATAGACAGAGTGCCTGAAGAACTATGGATGGAGGTTCGTGACATTGTACAGGAGGCAGCAATCAGCACCATCCCAAAGAAAAAGAAATACAAGAAAGCAAAGTGGCTGTCTGATGAGGCTTTACAAATAGCAGAGGAAAGAAGGAAAGCGAAAGGCACAAAGCTGGCCATGATAAAGGACAAAAACGGTAGGGACCTAACAGAAGCAGAAGAGATTAGGAAAAGATGGCAAGAATACAGAGAAGAACTATACAAGAAGGACCTCAATGTCCTTGACAACCACGACGGTATAATCACTGACCTTGAGCCAGATATCCTGGAATCCGAAGTCAAATGGGCCTTAGAAAGCATTACTAACAACAAAGCTGGTAGAGGTGATGGTATCCCAGCTGAGCTATTCAAAGTCTTAAGAGATGATGCTGTTAAAGTGTTGCACTCAATTTGCCAGCAAATTTGGAAAACACAACAGTGGCCACAGGATTGGAAAAGGTCAGTATACATTCCAATCCCAAAGAAGGACAATGCCAAGGAATGTTCAAACTATCGCACAATTGCACTCATTTTACACGCTAGCAAGGTCATGCTCAAGATCCTACAAGATAGGCTTCAGCAGTACGTGGACAGAGAACTGCCAGAAGTACAAGATGGGTTTCGAAGAGGTAGAGGAATTAGAGATCAAATTGCCAACATTTGCTGGATAATGGAGAAAGCAAGAGGGTACCAGAAAAAGAACTACTTTTGCTTCATTGACTACGCTAAAGCCTTTGATTGTGTGGATCACAACAAACTATGGCAAGTCCTTAAAGAGATGGGAGTACCACCTCCCATGTCTCTTGAGAAACCTGTATAAGGGTCAAGAAGCGACAGTTAGAACAGGATATGGAACAACTGATTGGTTTAGCATAGGAAAAGGAGTACGACAAGGATGTATATTGTCCCCCTTGCTTATTTAATTTATATGCAGAGTACATCGTGCAAAATGCCAGCCTGGATGATTCAGAAGCCAGAACATCCTGGCTGCAATTTTCTGTATCAGTTGAAGTTTCCGAACACTTTTCAAAGGCAGCCTCACATAGAGAGCACTGCAGTAATCTAGTCTAGATGCAATCAAGGAACGCACCATAGTAGCCATATCTTTTCTGCCCAGTAAATGCTGAATCTGGCTAACCAGTCGAAGCTGATAAAAGGCACTCTTGGCCACAGCTGCCACCTGCTTATTTAGTGGTAGGCCTGGATCCAAGAGCACCCCCAGACTACAGACCTGTTCCTTTAAGGGAAGTGCAACCCCATCCAGAACAGATGACACCTTCAATCCTGAATCAGACCTTCCGCCCACCAGGAGCACTTCCATTTTGTGAGGATTAAGCTTCAGTGTATTAGCCTGCACCCACTACAAAACTGCCTCCTGGCATTTGTTCAGGGTTTTTACAGCCTTCCTGGGATCAGATGGAAGTGTGAGACACAGCAGAGTGTTGCATGTGAATGCACATCCACATATTGGTGACAACAACCCAGCCCAAATCTCCGGATGACATCACTTACAAAAGGAAATACTAAAGAGCAGAGGGGACAAGATGGAACCTTGTGGGAGCCCATAGGACAAAGGCCAAGGGGATGAACAGCAGTCCCCTAGCACCATCTTCTGAAATCTACCTTCAAAGTAGGACTGAAAACACCACCAAACAGTGCCTCACAATCCCAATCCAGAAGATGGCACTTCTGATTATGTAAGGGGTGTGGCCTAATATGCAAAATATCTACTCAATATTCAATGCATACCCTTTTATGACTTTGAGATTGTTACTGGCCATGATGGAAAAGCCAGCATTTTCAAAAGCACTAGCATAGTGTAGTGATTAGAGGGCTGGACTAATACTGGGGAGAGCCAGTTTCAAATGTTGACTAGCCATGAAACCTATTTCGTCACCTTGAGCCACTACTTTCTATACTTTCCAGTACTTTCTACTTTTCATGATAATTTTTGTGGATCTGTTGTTGTGGCTAGAGTAGCAAAAGCACAATACCTTCAGACATATTGCTGCAGTCAAACTAGATGACATGTATTTTGAAAAATAAAGTACTAAAATGGTACTTGTATTTTGAATTTTTGACACGAACATTAAGCACTTCTCTCAATTACTCATCAAAGCTCAGACTCATCTGCCATGTGTTTATTGGCTACCATTTGGGCTGGAGGCCTCATTTTGAACATGTTCAGAGGGGTTTTCCTTTTCAGATGGAAGTGTTCGGTATGTTCATTAGAAAATGCCAATCTATACAAAATCATTATCCTCTAGATTCGGGCTATTATATTTTCAGGTCAAACTGCTTTCATTCTTTCTCTTTTCAAGTTCCTCAATAACAAGCCACTGTACAAAATGACTGCATGATTATTAAGTGAGAACACTGGTCTTTGTGATCTGAAATAAAATTTCTGAATATGAAGCTCACAAAAGCTGTGATCTCATTTAAGTTTACTCCTGTGTGTGCTCAGGTGTTCAACTGGATGCCCAAGATAGATTGTCAGACCTTATTCAGTTATGTTGGCAAAAGAAAGATCATCGTTATGACTACGCTGTGGAAAAAGCAAATATTTCCTTTAATGGATCTTGCTGAGTAAAAACCAGTCACAAAAAGGTAGAAACTAAGCATGATGTCCCAAAAAATGAGGAAAGATCCTAGTGCAAACACAGGACATGAGTTTACTACTTAGTGGGAGACTCTCAGGATCAAGGACAATGTATGCAACAACGGTTTTTAAAAGTGCAATGTCACTTCTCATTAAGGGTCAGATGTTGTTTACAAAGTTGCAATTAGCACCCCCCAAAAAAACATACATTATTATTATTTTTTAATCTGGATAAGCACATGAAAAGTTTTTACCTGTCCAGGTCAGTTGCTTGTCTTTCATCGCTTCTAAGAACTCTTAACACTTGAACATCTTGACTGAGAAAACAAGGAGGTAGCAATCCATGAATATTCAGCTGTTGCCTCTCTTCCAACGTGAAAGCTAGGCCCTGTAAGAAAAAATATATATTAAAAGGTGTTCAGTGAAAAGAACTTATATTTAAAATGCTGGATTCTTATCTCATCCATTCTTCATGAAGCTCAGGGCAATGTATATTATCTTGCTGCCCATATTTTATCATCACAACCATATGAGCCAGGTTAGATTAGGATGAGAAAGAACAACTGAGCCAAGGTCACCCAGTGGTTTCATGGGAGTGCGGATTTCAACTGGGGTATTTCTCATTGTAGTCTGACATATACACACTGTCTCTCTGCCAAAGGGATTCCACCCAAGGGATGCAAAAGTAGTCAGTTGTTACACATACCACTTACAAAGGGAAATACTTAACGTGACCTGGATAGCCCAGGCTAGACCCATCTCGGAAGCTAAGCAGGGTCAGCCCTGGAAAGTATTTGGAAGGGAGACCTCCAAGGAATACCAGGGCCGTGACACGGAAGCAGGCAATGGCAAACCACCTCTGAATGTCTCTTGCCTTGAAAACCCTATGGGGCTGCCATAAATCAGCTGTGACTTGATGGCACTTTCCACCTCAGGAAGCAATTATAGTCTCTGCAGCCAAATAATGGCCTAATCATAAATCCTGAATTGGGCTGCACAGGGTGAGAAATTGAGATTTAACACTTGAACCCGCATCTCGCTTCATTAATCAAAAGCAAGCCTCCTTCCCCTACTGTTATTAGAACCTTTTAAGGAAAAGACAGATTTTTAAAAGTACCCATTATCAGCACAGGGGCACTGAAGGCTATATGGGCACTGAAAGGTTATACCCCTGCCCTTCCCATGCGGCCCTGAGTCAAATTGGGGGCCATTTGGAGACAAATGGAGATTCATAGAACGTCCATTTAGACCTTCAGTACTATCTGGATAGCATTTCAGTTAATAACCCCAAGATTTGGCTCCGTATTAGAAAGCATATTCTGACTCATACCACATTACAAAAGTTCATACTACAGGCAGCCAAAGAGGGTTATGAAGAAATCTTTGCCTCACAGGTTTATTTTCCACATCTAGAATCCATATGTTGATAATTCATTTTGGACAACCCTGCAAAAAGGCTTTAAAATTCACACACTTCATATGGCATGGGAGCACCTTCTTGCTTAGCCTATACATTCTTTTCTTCCACACCCTCACATTTTTTATAAACATGGAGAATTTAACATTATGAAACATTTACTTCCTTTTGTTCTTGAAATTTTATACTGTGTATGTGTTGTACATGTGTATTGTAGGTTTTTGATGTGTGGTTAAATTATTGTTGTTTTCCTGGCTACTAAACAGAAGGCAATGATATTGAGAACAGTTCTATTCCATGGAGTTGGTCTAAAATAACATGGCTTAGGGAAACCACAGCACATGACAAAGGAATGGTAATGTTCCTCAGTGTTTGGAGATGTCTCTTAAATAGGTCTTAATTGTCGGGAAATGTCTCTGGACAGGAACCCATGAGAGTTTGGAGAAGGTGCCCCTCCAGCTGAAAGGAGGGGGGAGCGTATCTATGTGCATGCAAAGATATCACAGTTGAGATTCTGGCACACATAAGGCGAGGGGGGGCACAGTATGTCCCTGTTATGACATGGGTGAAGCACCATTGTCCCAGAAGAATGCTCACTAAGAATGAGGCACATTTCTGAATCTGAATCTAAGAACTCTAGAGGCTTCTCACACACAGAACAATTCCATTCACATAGCAGCAGGTTCCTGGAGAGCTCTTCATCTGGCCCATTCTCATTGTTGCTGATGGCAGTCTGTCTGCTTCAGCAACTTCTTGCTTCCCAGTACATTTTCTCCCTAGCTTTGCCCATTCCTCAACATTGTCTGCAAATATCATTTGGCCTGAGAGAGTCCCTTGGAAAACTGCATTTGGATTTTTTTCCCCTCAAAGGCTGCCTGTGAACTGCTTGCTCCTCAGCCTTCTTCAGTCACTGAGCTCCCACTTATGCAAGCTGTGCCTAGAAGCCACCCTGGAGCTTAGAATTAGCAGCAGACATGGTTAAACCACCATTTTTGCTTCCACACAGGACACTCTGCATAAAACATAATCTATCAATTTATCTAAAATGGCACCTGCTTTAACCAGCAGGCTATGAAGCTTGGCTGCTAATTCATTTATAAAGTACCCTTTCACAGATGATTCTTTCATAGCTTGCCACTGCACACAGGACCCTCTCTGCACTGTCAGATCCATATCTAACTGAGCAGGTTCTGCTGCTTTACTGAAGCTCATGGTCTCAAATGTGGCAGCTGCCACTGTTCTTCCTGACGCCTTCTTGCTTCTTGGGGATAAAATCCGAAGAGCTTGAACAGAAAATAGGAAGGAGTTTTGGGGTCACTCCCAACCACCCAGCTCATCCCAGGCAACCACATAACAACTGTACACCCTTGGTTTCACCACAGACACAGCCTTTCTTATGTCTCTGGGCTTAGCAACCGATCCTAGTGACCTTGCAGGTCTTTCTTTGGAAACTGAAACAAAACATCATCTCTTGCTCAAAGTAAAGAGGTAATCCAAGCTGTTCACTGCCTCCTTAGTGCAGAAGGTGCTTCAAAAGAGCCTAGGAGGCAACACCTTTGTATCTGCAGAGACCACCCATTTGGAAACAGCTGTATTCAGTGGAAGGTCAACAAGAGATGTTACTACTGCCCTCCCCACCGCACCACACCTCCCACCCAGAAGTCATAGCACTTAATACTTCTCATTCCCCAGATAGCTTTTAAAACATCATAGTATGCTACACTTGCCCAAGTAGAATTAAACGCTTGTAATTTGCGAAACCTTAGTAAGCACTGTTGGGCATACACAGGGTTCCCAGCCCCCAGGGAGGGCCTGCAGTTCTCCTGGAATTACAATTGATCTCTAGACTACAAAGATCAGATCCCATGGAGGAAATGCGAGCTTTAGAGGGTGGTTTCTATGGCATCAGACCCCACTGATTTCTCTCCTCCATCCATAGAGTTTCAGGTGAATCCTTGAGCATCACCCCACTACAGTGACCGCGCTTTTGGATTTGTGCTGTAAGTGAACCCACCCACTACCAGCAGCCAGCTTGCTACAAATTGATCTCTGCCCCATCTGAATGACCAGCAATCTTGTCGAGCAATATGACTTATAACATCTTGAAAGCAGGGGTAGTCTTGATAATTCTTAAGTCCTGGGTTTAAAAAACAACGAAAAAAGGATAATGTCCCAGAATCACTGCTAGGGATGGGCATTAACCGGCTCATGTACTAAAGTTTGTGATGAATTTTGGCTGGTTCGTGTTTCACAAAGTCAAGTCTATGGCAAGTCACCACCCATCATAAACTTTCCACAAACTTTCAAGCTGTTCATGGAGGTCCATGCAGGTTTGTAAGCAGAAACGTTTCCAGACAGTCGCCGCTCAATCAAGATATTTTCATAACTTCAAAGCAATAACTTGGAGGGCATGTACAGGAGCAACCGGGGGAGATCCTCTGCTACTTCGATGTCTCTAGCTTGCACAGGATCTGTTCTATACACTCCTGAACCTCAGTCATTTTGACACGCACAGGTTCTGGAAGTTCGAGACTGTATAGAATGTGCAAGCTAGAGACATCAAAGTCACATGGACCTCCCTCAGATGCTCTTCTACATGCCCTCCAAGCTTGATTACTCCAGCTTGCACATGATCTGTTCTATACACTCCTGAACCTTCCCCTGTCAGAATGACTGCAGTGGTCATTTTCATAGATGTAGGTTCAGGAGGTGCAGGAGTGCATAGAACAGATCCTGTGTAAGCTAGAGACACTGAATTCACAGGGGATCTATGGCTGACTCTCCTCTACCTGATGTCCACGTTTGGTGAGGATTGGATTTATGGGGTTCGAATAACAACCCCCCCCCAAAAGGTGCCCACAATAAAGTGCTTTCTGGGGAAATGACAGCAGGTTGGGGGGGGGGCATTTCGCCACCTCACAAACCTCACCAGTTCATGAGGCAGCTAATAGTTCATGACAGTCTGTGGTTCAAAAAACGAGCACACCATCAACCACGAACTGAACCGTATTTTTCCAATTTGTGCTCATCCCCAATCACTGCCACTAGCCCTGCTACCCCCCATGCCAGGGTTGGGAAAGGAGTGGTCCTCATCCTGTGCAATGTGGGTTGGAGCCACTGCTGTCTCTGGAAGCTAAACAGTCAGTCTTCAGATACGGAAGGCGGAAGTGGTGGCAGGAGTCTGCTCTACTTCTACCCTGGCATTTGAGGGGGCAGGGCTGTGAGCTAACAACAAAAGCCTTTATTTTGCTGACCAGAAAACGTTCAGTTCTCACATCAAGATGCTTTACATGAAACTAATTTTTTCCTGGCCATAGCTTAATGGCCAATTTTTATCTTTGTTGGTCTTAAAGGTGGCACTGGACTCAAAATTTGTTTTAAAAATAGCTCACTCGTCTTCCAGTTCCAAGCTAGCAACTGATGTTTTGTTTCATTATGCAAATAACTTCTGAAATACACATAGAGTAGTGGCATAAAACCAACAGTTTTGAGGTAGAAGTGGATTGGGGAAGAGCTTTTTCTAGTGCTAGAATTAAACAGGAAAGTATTGAGAAATGGAAAATGGAATATTTTACTATCTAAAGCATCGTATTCAGTTTAAAAGTGTGATATGGAATAAAAGTAAGTGGAATACTGAACGCACAATCTGAAGATAACTTATCACACACTTTCTAAAACTGCTGCTGTATTTGCCTAACATCAAATGCTTGTTTCATCTATTTTTAAAATGCAAGTTATAATTTTATTATTGATGTAACTAATTTAAATATTTTGAACAGGAACAAATCTTAAAAACCTGGAATCTGCTCAAAAGGTAGCAAAATAAATTAAATTCCCTCTCCTCTGCTTCTCAGGTCTCATCTGGCTAGTAAACAGCCAATTCAGCAGATTTGGTGTGAGAAAAGTTTATCTGCAGACATCCCTTAAGATCTGTTCATGGGTTTGTTCCAGATCTCTTTTAAAAGCCAAATCTGCTTTATGTTCCCTTGTTCACACTAATATCTTCCATGTGCAGTGTTTTAGAGCTTTCATTCATTATGAAGCTTCTTTACAATAGTTATGTGAATATCCTTAAAATGACTAGATCACCAAGAATGCAGTCCTAGATTAATAATGCAGTCCAAATCAGAGTTACATCCTTCTAAACCCATTGAAGTCAGTCAGTTTCAAAGCTTGTAACTCTTTTGTTTAGGACTACACTGCAAAGCTATCAAAATGAATGTCAACATTAGGAGGACCAAAACCTATAACATTAATTTCTTTGCAAATTATAAAGGGAGGGGGACGATGGACATGGGGACTTCAATGAAGAAGAGAAAACAGTGGGGGCCGACCTGGGTAGGACAGATCAAACAAAGGTACAAGGCTACAAGTGCCTATATACCAATGCCTTAGTATGGGTAATAAGGAGGAAGAGCTTGAGATTCTCTTGCAAACAGATGGCTATGATATAATAGGAATCACTGAAACTTGGTGGGATGCTTCTCATGACTAAAATGTGGTAGTGGATATGAGTTGTTCAAGAAAAAACGGAAGGGTAGAAGGCGGAGTGGCGCTGTATGTGAAGAGAGGGCTAGATTGTCAAGACGTTCTGGAGAATGTGGTTGACAGCCCCGTAGAAAGTATATGGGTGGAAATAAGGGGAGGTAGGACAAAGGGTATTGTTGTTGGAGTCTGCTACAGACCGCCTGACCAGGGACAGGAAATGGATGCTGCCCTCCTTGAACAGATTGGTAGAGTATCCAGACATCAGAACCTTATAATTATGGGAGACTTCAACTTCCCTAATGTGTGCTGGGAGACAAGCTCAACAAAGCAAGAAGAATCATGCAACTTTCTGACCTCTCTGGCCGACAAGTTCCTTTTTCAAATGGTGGAGGAAGCTACAAGGGGCTCGGCCATACGAGACTTAATATTAACTAACAGGAAAGAATTGATAGATGGGGTGAAGGTGGTGGGGACCTTAGGGGGAAGTGACCATGTCCTCCTTGAATTCCAGTTGCTGTGGGGGGTCAAGGAAGTTCGTAGCCAGACTCATAGGTTAGATTTTCATAGGGCCGACATCAACGAACTCAGAGGCTTGATGGGAGTCATTCCGTGGGGGAGTGTGCCAGAAGGGAAAGGAACGAGTGAAGGGTGGGCTCTTCTCAAACATGAGCTTTTGCGAGCTCAAGCCCTCACTATTCCAACAAGATGGAAACATGGTAAGGGCTCCAAGAAACCGATGTGGATGAACCGAGAGCTTCAGAATAAGCTAAGGGAGAAAAAGGAAATGGAGGGAAATGGAGGGAAGGTCAGACCTTTAAAGAGGAGCATATGAGAGTTACTAGTTACTGCAGATCAGCCATCAGCGAAACCAAAGCACAGTTGAAGTATGAGTTGGGCCTGGCTAGGGGTGGCTCGCTACAATAAGAAAAACTTCTACATATATGTGAGAAGCAAACGCAAGGTCAAAGAGGCAGTTGGACCACTTTTGGGAGTAGGAGAAACTCTGGTGGAGGACAGAGAAAAAGCAGACAGGCTTAATGACTTTTTTGCCTCTGTTTTCTCCCAGAAGCACTCGACCCCATCTAGAGATGGTAGAAGATATAACAGGACACCTGAGTGTCCAGTTGACACTGACAGGGAGGTTGTGGAGAGGCACCTAGCTGCACTGGATGAATACAAATCCCCTGGGCCAGATGGTGTGCACGATGGTGTGCACCCAAGAGTGCTCAAAGAACTTTCTAAGGAACTTGCAGAGCCCCTGTCTTCTTCAAGGCCTCCTGGAGGACTGGGGATGTGCCAGAAGATTGGAGGAGAGTGAATGTTATCCCAATCTTTAAGAAAGGGAAGAAGGATGACCCAGGAAACTACAGGCCAGTCAGTCTGACTTCTGTTGCTGGGAGGATATTAGAGTAGATTTTAAAGGGATCGATCTGTAAGCATCTGAAGGACCACTTAGTGATCCAGGGAAGTCAGCATGGTTTTGTCCCCAACAGATCTTGTCAGACCAATCTGGTTTCCTTCTTTGATTGTGTGACGAGTTTACTAGATCGTGGGAACTCTGTTCATGTGATTTACCTGGATTTCAGTAAAGCTTTTAATAAGGTTCCCCATGACATTCTGATGGGCAAACTGGAAGACTGTGGACTGGACTATAGGACAGTTCGGTGGATAGGGAATTGGTTGCAGGACTGCACCCAAAGAGTGGTGGTCAATGGTGTTTCGTCAGATTGGAGGGAGGTGCCCAGCGGGGTGCTGCAGTGCTCAGTTTTGGGCCCGGTACTTTTCAATTTTTTATCAATGATCTAGATTAAGGGGTAGAAGGGTTACTCATTAAATTTGCTGATGATACCATTTGGAGGAGGGCAAGGAGCTGTTCCAGTTGGAAGCAGAGGACAGGACCCAAAGCAATGGGTTTAAATTACATGCAAAAAGGTATCGGCTGGATATTAGGAAAAACTTTTTCATGGTCAGAGTGGTTCAAAGGTGGAATCAGCTGTCTAGAGAGGTGGTTAGCTCCCCGTCACTGACAGCTTTCAAGAAGAGGCTTGACGAATATTTGTCAGAGATGCTTTAGGTTGGTCCTGCATTTGGCAGGAGGTTGGACTAGATGGTCTGTATGGCCCCTTCCAACTCCATGATTCTATGACTCTATAAGATAATGGAAATGCTGAGCCATTATAAAGCTTTTCAGACATCCAAAGTTATTTAGCCTGTAAAACGTTACTTTCTTTGCAGGGGGAAAGTAATTTTTTTTAAAAGTTTGAACTGGCTGTTCTATATGAAGCACAAAAAGGAAGATCAGAGGCCTTGTCTATTTCCCTAATTGACAGCATATAACAGAAGTAGCTTGCTTCTCTTGTTTGATAAGCCCTTTTTAAAAAAGACTGCTGCTTGCGTAGAACTCCAAGGCAGTTCAAAGTTTGACGGGCAGCTCTGCTTACTGTCATGTTTGTGAGATGCCGATATACTGCAGTGACATTTTGGACTCTGCAGATGCTGGGACCTTTTGGACACTGCAGATACTGGGGTTCATAACAGCTGCCTCAACACTGTACAGAAAATCTTGTGCAGACACCAAAACTGGCACAGCAGCTAAAAGAAAGCTACAGGTGAGCTATGCCAAGTGTTTTCAATATGTAAAAATCAATATGCAAATGTTATTTTTTATTATATGAGATAATACTTAACCATGGTTTGTTTTCATTTAACCATGATTGAGCGCTACATCTGAATACTTAAACTATGTTTAAGGATTGCTTGCAAAGCATGGTTCATGTTAAACACTACATCTGAGCAAGCCATGGCTGAGGCCATTTCCACCTGCAAGATGACAAGCAGGACTCACTGGTATCTCCAGAAAAGGGCTTAGCTTAGGAACCTAAACAATGATTTCACTGTACACTGAGGATCGTAAACAAGGTTAAAGCATGCAAATCATGGTTAAACATTATATCTGCCACACTGGACCTCCCTTTCTATACCTGTGAGATGATGTGCCTATGGTTCCTGTACGTTTTTCTGAGGTTCACGCCTTCTGACTGTGGACAGGTAAAGTATTGCCCATCAACGGAATACCCTGCTGATGCGAATGTACTATTCCTTTCTGTCTCCTAGATGCTGTATAATTGTGTGTGTGCTTGTGTTGTTGTATGTTTGAAATACTTCCAGTAAACAAAACCATCTTATACTGACGTCAGTCTCAGTGTCTATTTTGGTGTGTTTGGAAGAAGCGGGACCCCTGTATACATCAGTGCTTGCTCCCTTATTCGCCTATTGCCTTGTGTAAGATCATAATTCCCCATAATTCACAGCAATTTGGCTAACACATGTTCTTCTTTGTATTGATTTTCCTCTTTTTATCAATTTATTTCACCTACATAAAACATTGGGAAAAACAGGAGGGAGCCCACCCCCCATGCTGACAGGCCCATTTCTATATTCGTTGTGAGTCATTAATAGGATTATAACTCCCTACATTTAAACTAATTAAGCTAATTTAGACCAACTGACAGACACAGCTAGACTTAGCAAAGGACAGAAACTGTTATAAATACACTGAGTGGCTTTTACAAAATGATGCTTTTAGTTTCTGATCCCCATCTGTAAAATGGGTGCTCGGGGTGAGTAAAAACTGCCAAGCAGGCTTTATAAATCAGAAACAGTAACACATGCTTGGCAATTAAATCCAATCTGCACTGCCATTTTTAATATTTAGCAAAAACATAATTTTTGTATACTTCTGGAAGTAGTAAGTTGGACTATTCAAACAGTATAAACTAAAAGAGTTTGGGAACTGTCCAACAACTTTGACAACAACTGAAAACTTGGAATAAATCTTGGTCTCTCTCATTTATTTCCCCATGTTGTTTAAAACAATATTACCAAAGTGGCAAGGAATGTGTTCATGTGATTGCGGGCTGACCTAGATTCCAGATGGCTGCATCTCAAACAGCATATTAAAGCTCCCGAAGTGGCTTGATTCTCACTACAATCTTGACGCAGCTCTTTAATGCCAATTGGGTCTTCACTGTGCTACTATAAATGACACAAACCCAACCAGCTTATTTTAATTTCTGACAACTAATAAGATTCTTGACAGATTATTCTGAATAATGAATAATTCACTCAATTTAATGCCAGCATTAGTTTAAGTGTAGGGTCTGAAGAACAGTTGTAATTTTGAGTTATCTCCACCCCTCCCCTGTAGATTGGCAACAATGGTTCCCAAGGAGGAAATGGCTGGTTTGGAGGGTGGAGTCTATGGCATTGTACCTATCTGAGATCCCACCCCTCCTCAAACCCCACCCTTTCCAGGATCCACCCCTCAAATCTACATGAATTTCCCAACCTGAAGTTGGCAACCATATCTCCTTCCCAGCCAACCGTCAACCTACTATTATCTGCCCCTCTGACTTCAGCTTTCAATCTCCTCCCCTCTCCCTCCTGCAGAGCAGTTGTAATTCTGAGTGATCTCCAGCCCTCACCTAGAAATTGACAACAATGGTGTCCCAGGAGGAAATGGCTGCTTTGGAGGGTGGAGTCTATGCCATTGTACCTGTCTGAGGTCCCACCCCTCCTCAAACCTTACCCTCTTCAGCCTCCACTCCTCAAATCTCCAGGAATTTTCCAACTTGGAGGTGGCAATTCTATCTCCTTCCCAGCCAACCATCAACCTGCTGTTATCTGCCCCTCTGATTTCAGCTTTCCATCTCCTCCCCCTCCCTCCTGGAGAGCAGTTGTAATTCTGAGTGATTTCCAGCCCTCACCTGGAGATTGGCAACAATGGTTCCCCAGGAGGAAAAGTACAGTCTTTCTCTGTAATATTTATTTATTTATTTATTTATTAGACTTTTACACCGCCCTCCCGCCAAGGCAGCTGGGGGCGGCTTACAATAGTTTAAAACCAACATAACAATTAATACAATATAAGTCTAAAACAATACAATCAATAAAATATCCAAATACACTTATTAAAATTGAGATTAAGACGTGGCGGCCTTCTGTTATAAAGTGCTAGAACCGTCAGTGTGGTCTGAGCTATTTAAATGCTTGCCGGAACAGCTTACATCATTACATCATGAGGACCAAAACAGCTTACATCATTCTTCTCTCCCCCTTTTGACTTGCACAGCAACCCTGTGAGGTAGGTTAGGCTGAAAGTCTGGGACTGGTCCGAAATCACCCACTCAGCTTTCACAGCAAGAACCATGGTCTGGCAAACCCTGCTCTGAAGCGCTAACTGCTATGGCGCACTGGCTGCGGTATCGCCTGGTATCACAAATGAACTCCAGACAACAGAGCTCTCTCTCCTGCTGGAGAAAATAACCGCTTTGGAGGGTGGGCTCTAGAGCATTCTGTTCAGCTGAGGCCCCTCCCCTCCCGAAACTCTGGCTCCCATAGACTCTACAATAAAATCTCCAGGAATTTCCCAACCTGGAACTGGCAACCCTAGTCAGAACTGGCCCCAATGAGTTTTCTCCCAAAGGCCAAAATAGGTGTAGAAAGGGTCTCCCCCCCCTTTTACTAACAGAACCAATCTTGGTTGCCTAGCAACAGCCACTGAGGGAAAAGTTAGTCCCACAGGAGCCAAGCAGGAGAAGTGTCTTTGTCAGGTGCAGGGGTCATTTCCAGCCGGAACGAGTAAGGACAGCGTTCCGGCTGTAACAATCCCAGGAGTGGGCACATGCGGTGGCAAGCCCTGCCCCCAGCAGCCCTCAATTGGGCCAGGAGGAACGGGCAAGCCAGGGAAGGCCCTGCAAGGAGCGGGGAAACATTTAAATGCCACCCCATGCCTTCCCCAGTCCGCCCGCCAAAGCGCGATTGTGCCACTTGGAGGCAAAGGGAAGGGAGATGTCAGGGGGTGTGGCATATGCAAATAAGTTAAGCTAATGAGCTCCTGCACCTCTTTTTCTACTAAATGACCTCTGGTCAGGAGAGACAGCCATATGGCAGTTATTCTGATAGGGAACAGTGGATGAGGTGGCAGTAGGCATGGAAGAGGAGTGGACCCAGCCCCCAGCCAATTACTCTTGAGTGGTGTTTGATGGGCCAATGGCTGATGGAGCACACAGCACAGCCAATGGGAGAGCTGGAAATGGCCAATATGTAAGGGAATTATTATTAAAGATTAATAATAAAAAGCCCAATAGCATCTTTAAGACTGAACAACTTTATTGCGGCATAAGTTTTTGAGAAACACAGCTCTATCCGTTAGATGCATGGAGGGTATGAAGAATCTGGCCAGAGATATATAAGTGGTAAGGGGAGGAGGGAGAGGATGCAGAAACTGCCATGTAAAGCAAAGCCATGAAAAAGAATACACAATCTAGGCTGGGTGTGACCCTTCTATTGATGAATTTGAATGGAATATCTGAAAGGCAGAGATAACCATCCAAAGTCTCTATTCAATTCAAGTCTGAGTCAAATTTACATATGAATTCCAATTCAGCAGCTTCCGCTTGGATTTTGATTTTTAAATGTTTCTGTTGAACTATCGTGACTTTTAAGTCCTTGATGAGATGTCCTGGTAGATTGAAGTGTTCTCCTACTGATTTATGGATATTGCCATTTTTAATGTCAGATTTGTGTACATTTATTCTTTTGCGTAGAGGTTGACGCTGGTTTGTCTTATGTACAGAGCAGAGGGGCACTGTTGGCACACGAGAGCATATATCGCACTGGAAGATGTGCAGCTATAAGAGCCAAAGATTGTGTAGTTGATACCACTGGGTCCTGTAATCCTATTTTCTGGGTAGATATGTGGGTAGAGTTGGCATCTGGGTCTGTTGCAGGGTCTGGTTCCTGTGTTAGTGAATCTGTTAGATGGTTCATGGTTGTTAGTGAGAAGTTGTTTAAGGTTGGGGGGCTGTCTGTAGGCAAGGAGAGGTCTTCTACCAAGGGCTTTTTAGAGAGATAATGATAGGTTGGACTGGTTTGAGCAGGGAACTATAGGTGACAACCAGTGGTGTTCTGTTGTTGGTTCCTTTTGGTTTGTTCTGGAGTAGGATGTTTCTGGGTACTATTGTGGCCCTGTCAATTTGTATCCTCTCCTCATTTGGTGGGCACTGTAGCCCCCAAAATGCTTGTGGTAAATCCCTTAAGTGAGAGTCCCAATCAAGAGCATTGGAGCAGATATGATTGTAACGTAAAGCTTGGCTGCAGACAATCCACCGAGTGGTATGTTTTGGGTGGTAGCTGGAGGCATGTAGATAAGAGTAGCGGTCAGTAGGTTTCCAGTATAAGGTGGTATTTATCTGTCCCTCATGTAGTTGTACAATGGTATACAGAAAGTGTACCTATTGTGTAGAGTAGTCCAGGCTCAGGTTGATTGTGGGGTGAAAGTTGTTGAAGTCCTGGTGAAATCTCTCAAGGGCTTCCTTCCCATGGGTCCAAATGATGAAGATGTCATCCAAGCACCTTCAGGAATGGTTTTAGTGGATGGGGGCTGAGGAAGCATTGCTCCAAGTCTGCTATGAATATGTTTACATAACTGTGGTGCCATGCATTTGCCCATGGCTGTGCCGTTGACCTACAGATATAGGTTGTCACCAAATTTGAAGTAATTGTGAGTAAGCATGAAATGGCAAAGTTCAGTGGCAATGTGTGCTGTGATTTTGTCCAGGGTGGTACTCTTGATGGCCTGCACTCCATCCACATGTGAGATGTTGATGTACAGAGCCTCAATATCCATAGTGCTAGGATAGCGTTGTCCAGGAGGCTGTCAATGGACTGTATTTTCAGTAGTGTCCCGTAAATAGCTCGTGTGATGATGGCATAGGGCCTGAGGATAGACTTCATATATCCTAAAACTCCTACCGTGATTGTGCCAATTCCTGAAACAGTAGGGTGTCATGGGTTACTTGGTTTGTGGATTTTGGGTAGTAGGTAGAATGCTCCTGGCCGTGGTTCCTGGGGTGTGTCCGTATGGATAGATTCTTGTATATCCATGTGGAGTGTCTTTAATACTGTATTGAGTTCTCTTTGTATTCCTCGGTAGGAACAGACTAACATGGCTAACTCCTCTGGAATCCTATTAATGACTCACAACAAGCATCATAGAAACAGACTTGCCAGCATGAGAGATGGGCAGCTTCCTTTTCCCCTAATGTTTTATGTAGATTAAATAATTTATCTTCCATGAAGAAATTACCATTAAAGCACATCCAACAAATATTTAGATTACTGTTATATTTTTTCTGAGAGTTCTAGCTCACATTATTTTCCTTTATATCCATTCTAAGGACAACTTTTGTGGAACAGACAGATTATCAAATATGTGAATTGTAACAACTTACAGGCAGATGCAGGTCTTGGACAAACATTCAGCTCATACATTTCTGGGAGGTTTGCGGCATACACTTGGGAGACACATATCTAGTTATTCCAAAGTACAAAGATGCTTTGAACAGAGATACTAGCCCTTTCCTCACATATGGAGAGCGTTCACAGTGAACCTGAAGAGAAAGGAGTGGGATCACAGCCGCTGTCCCTGCCTATAATTTCCACATATTCATCAGCTGTGTACACACAGCCTATGAACAGTGCTTTTTTGTTTTTAAAAAAGGTGCCATACTCATATATAAGGCGCTGCACCAATCTCCACCTATTCCCCCTCAGGACTTGGGACACCCTCCCCCCAAAAGGAGCCAGTCCTTAGTATCAGATTCCTGAGGATGCATGACTGTTTACAACAGGCTGATGCTACAAGAAGGAAATGTAAGTAAATACAAATTAAGGAGGCTCGAACAAGAAAAAGTGTAAAAAGATTAATGCCTTAATTGTTCATTAAATATATAAAACAACATTCTTCCTTTCTGAACCCCAAGCTGGAACTAGAGCCTGAGAAGAGTGCCCCATTGGGGAAGAGCCACAGGTAGCTTATCAAAGAGCCACATGTGGCTCCTGAGCCACTTAGAGAGGGTCACTGGCCTCCTGCACAGAAAGCCTGCTTGTCTCTCTTTACACACATGCTGAGAAAAGCAGCAGGATGGTGGACTGAGGTCCCTCACTGGTGAAGACGTTCCTCCACAGCTCTGATCCTCAGCTTGTTCCTCACTATGGTACAACTTCTACTGCTTACTTCTAGTTAACTTACCCCGCTCTTAGTCTGCTGTCTGCAGCCTTAGCCTTGACATCATCACCCCAGCCCCTGCCCTTACCTTGTCTCAAGATGAATGTCACATGGCTTCCTATCATATGCTGGCAGCTCAGTAGGCCCCATGGTCAATGGGTCCTGGGTCAGTAAAGGTCAAAGACAACTATTTCAGGAAAACTATCTTTAATCATCTTTAATGTAAATAGGGAGAGAAGCCTAGAGCTGTAGTGAGCAAGGTGCTGTGCTGATGAGGACTTCATGTTTGTAGCAGGACAAGTTAATGACTGCAGTTAAAATTGTAAAGATTGTGTCATGGCCATAGCACTATGCACACAGTAATGTGGACTGCAGATAATTCACTATCTAAACAGCCACCATATTTGCACACAAGATACATAGGCCCAGGTGTGCTCGGCGCTTGGATTGCTGCCTCATCCATAGAATTTTCAAATTTAATTTACAGTGATTCCTTTATTTATTTATTGGATTTCTGAATCACCCGATCCCTGCAAGCACAAGGCTCTGGGTGATGTGGAGCAGTTAAAAACAATGTTAAAATCAATAAAATCTAGAAAAAAACAGATCCAAAAGAGGTTTAAATGAGAAAAAGAGGGATTTATTTTTAAAAAGGGGATTGGCACTCATTAGACTAGGAAGCAGTCATCTGGAACTCAGGTGTCATCCACACCCTGTTGCAAGCAGGTTTCTAATTCTGCTACGCACCTTGCAGGGAAGAAGAGCCGGAGTACAGAAAGCAGCAGCGCTTGCTATCCACCGGTGTCATGTGCAAAAGCTGATTCCTAATTTAATACTACACGTGCAATTATTTCCTAGAATGCATGATGTTTGTAGGTTTGAGATGCCAAAGAGACTGGTACACAGGTACTCAAATATATAGCTGAACAACACATTTGGTACAGAAGTTAAACACGAAATGCCTTTGACAGACCCAATGCACAGACTGCTTCAAAGAGTCCCCTTAAGCTACAGCCAAGCTTCTGGCTGTTGGTAGTGTCTATTACCTCTTCTTTTGAAAGACTGATATTGGTCCCGACCACACATGCCAGAAAACGCGGGGGGGGGGGGGGGGGGGGGCTTTTTCTT
>NW_015175503.1:20643-29058 GCF_001447785.1 Gekko japonicus | reverse complement strand
GAAATTTGCCCCCGCCACTACTTTTTGTGAGCCAACACAACGGCGGGTGAAGCGGATTTTTTTCCCTTGCAGCCTGCATCTGGTGTCCTTCCTCGAGGGATAAGTGAAGCAATTGGAGCGTGCTGAGGTGATCACACTGGCAACTCCATCCTCCGCCCGTCGCAACCTCGTTTGATAGTGGACTTTCCCTGGTTGTTTTTTACTCAGTTTCTTCGGATGACTGCTACGGGTTACCGGCGGGTGCAGGACGCTTGCCAGATGTGTCCGTGTGAACGCGCCTGTAAAATCCGGCTGGCATTCGTGAGTATCTCGCAGCAAAATCTGCATGTGATTGGGACCATTGTCTACCTTTATCTGTACTTTCCAGTTCTTACCAGTATCTTTTTAGGAGTTTTTTTTAATTCTCTTAATAGTCACCTCATTTCAAAATCAGTAGGAAACTTTTGTTAAAAAATAATTCTTCTCTTCAACCTCTTTAGTTGTTTGTGATCTCTCAGAAGACTTTATTGGCTGAGCAGGGTTGCTCTGTAACATGTTCCAGATGCCTTCTTGCTTAGCAAATTCTGATTCAGAATGGAGGGATTGGGAGATTTAAAGAATCACACGGAATAGATTCAAGGGGCACTTATGGAATGCAAAGATGGACTGTACTGGCAGTAGCTGGGTTTAATGGGCTATACCAAAATAACTGCCTGGGAATTCTGGAATGAAGGATTGCAAGACTTTAAAGAAACAAGCCTCTAAAATACAGTGTGATGGACAGATACACAATGATCAAGCAAAAGCAAAAAGTAGAAATGGAAACAGACTTTACTAGTAATAAGAATGAATCATTACTGACACCACAAAAAGAAATTGTTAAAGAAGTGTACTAAGAGCAGCCCAGGTAGTGAGCAATATGCATTGCTGATCTGGAATGGCAGTCAGAAAGACTGCCCCCATAACTATATCAGCACCACACAAGTAAGACCCACCAGCTACCCCTTCATTGTCCAACTGCTCTAGATGTCACTTAAAGGCCAACTTGAAGGCGATATTAGAGATCAACCCTAAGAACACTTCCTAGGAGTAAGCCACATTGAATACTTCTGAGCAGACCTAAGTAGGATTGTTCCCTAATTCTCATTTCTTTAAAATGTACAGGGGAGTAGCTTTGAAAAATACTTTAGGCAGGGTTGAAGAGTGTAATAATTTCATGTTTTGGTGCATGTGTTTCTTTAAATGTTTAGTGTCACTGCAGTAATGTGAGGGAGTGATAGAGGGAGATAAGTGTGATTGGCTGATGATTGAGAGTGTTGGAGGAGAGATGTCTCTGAGGTGATTCTGTGTTCTTGAAGAGACGAGTGTGGAGTGTTTTCGTGTGAGAGTCTGTATGACAGAGGAAGCGGAGTTTCGTTTAGCCTGTGTGGCTATGAGAAAGTTCAGCCTGTGTGGCTATATGAGCAAGTGAGTAGCCTATGCGGCTATATGAGCAAGAGAGTTCAGCCTGTGTGGCTATATATGAGCAAGGGAGCTTAGCCTGTGTGGCTATATGAGAGAGAGAGATTAGCCTGTGTGGTTATATATATGAGAGAGAGATAAGCCTGCTAGAGTTGAGTTTTGGTGTATGAGAGACGGTGTGTGAAGCCAAGCCTTGTCAGTTATATTTTCTTTCTTCAACAACAGTTCAAAAATACCCAGAAACCTATGTTGTTGTTTAACAAATAAATCATTATTTGTTTAAACTTATCCAAGCAATTAGAACAGTCCTTCCTCTGGGCCACATAGTCCTCTGAAGCGCCCAGACTCTACCAAAATAGAGAGATTTGGAATTTTTAATTCCTGGTGGCAGTAGAAATTTACTAAGTTCACATACACAGAGTGGTTTTTAAAGGAGAAACAGTCTCCCAATTAAGTGAGGATGCCACAAAGAGTCTTAAGCTTGCTTCCCAAGCACTGCATTTGGGGGGGGGGGGAGAGAAGCAGAGAGAAATGGCTAAAAAGCCCTTTCCCCAGCAACTGATCCCCATCCAATCTTCCCCTTTTTCATGGCTGATTTTAAAATAAATGTAAAGAATTATGATAACTGTTGTGTCCTCTGGCCGCCACCAGGGGCCAGCGACTACCCAGTGCTTGACCCTGGGTGAACAATGGGAACTGGGCTCCTGGGCTCTCTAACAGGGAGCCAATAGAAACATGGGAGGGAAGTTCAAACCCCCCAATGGGATCCAGGGGTGTCCCCTGGATATGTATATAGTTGGCCTCCTGGCCGTTTGTCTTTGTCTTAGTTGTGTAAGAATCAAGTGTGCAGCAGGTTAGGGGATCGGCAAGGGCCTAGCCATGCGGTCAACCCACTACACAATAATAACCAAATCACAGATCTCTAAAAAGCCCTCTATTTTGGACATTACTTTATGCCACAGTCACTTCCCTAGTTCAAATTTCACTGGTCACAAACTCACTAACTCTTCTTATGAAAAGTACTGAGACTTACTAGTGATTTCAGCTCTCAGTGTAGAACAAGACAAAGTTACCGGCTCGCAGGCCGGTTTATAAAGACACACAACCCACACCCCAAATACACCCCTACAGCAGTGATAGGTTATTTACAGTGGCCAAGAGTTCCATAGGCTCTTGGCCGGGAGCCTAGCCCACCAATTGGTGTGGGCTAGGATCCGTTTAGCTTTGCATGACCGCGTGGAGACTAAGCCTCGCACACAGTAGGAGATGGATACATTACATTTTAGGACTGCACTATAGTGACCTTAAAGAAGCCATCAATCTGCAGTCTCCACCCTTCAGGTGTAATATGCAGAAGTGGGTGAACCACAAGTAAGGAAACATCTAGATCCGTCCGCTCCAAGGTCAGCAGGACCTTTCCCACCCACCCCCACCAGCACTCAAAGCTGCCCCCAATGCCCAGGACTTACCAGAGAACATTGAGGAACCTGGCGGCCTCCGGATCGGCAGCCCCAGCCATGCGGAGACTGATGAGGAGGCTTCGGAGCATGGTACTGCCTGGGGCGGCCGTCATAGGACAAAAAGAGCCAGGTGAAATTTTGGAGGCCATGGCAGCAAAGATTTTAACCGCTGTGGAACCAAGGACAGCCTCCCCCCCCCCCCCGACAGCAGAAGCATCAGGTGGCCTCAAGCCCTAGAGTCTCTCCTGTGACCAAGCCTAGGTAGAGAAGGACCCCAGGGCTGGGGCTGCCCAGGCAAGTGCCTGTAGCCAGCGAGTCCAGCCTCCTCCACCCATTCCAGGATGGCCATCTGAGGTGGTCAAGCAAGGACAGACAAGGTGAGGAGTGACTGGAAGGGGAGGGCTCAAAGGTGGGAGGCCCAATGGGGAGGAAGTGGCCAGAAGTGACACAAAGGGTGGCCACTGGCCAGCCAGAACTCAGAGAAGATGGGGCTGAGGATAGAGAGAGGGGGAGGGGTGCTGGTAGTAGGAATACATAAGGAGGTCCCATACAACAGGCTGGGGAGGAAGTGACAATTTGGCAACCCATAGCTGCAGAAGGGTAGTGTCCAGTCGAGAGAAGGAGGAACAAGATGGTACAACGCCCTCCCATTCTGAGGCCTGGGGAGCCTCCCTCCCAGGAGTGATAAGCAAGACAGTGGGGCCCCACCCAGCGCAGGGTGAGCAGGCAGGGCCTCACACATACTTTCTCTTATTGCCTTACCTTGCTGAACGGAAAAAGCTTCAGAGGAAAACTCTGAAAGTTTCATAGAGAACAAAAAGAGCTCTCTCTAATCAGGTAGCAAAAATTAATGTACATGCGCTAAAATAATATTAGGTGTATCTGCGAGCAGTTTTTTTCTCAAGTATTGGGTATATTCACAATTTTGTTTCTATAAAACTAAGGCATTTATAACTTTTAAATTTCATGTCAAAACATTAAAATACTTCAATTTTATACGCTAAGTAAGTTATGATGCATTTTTATTGTTAAAGCAGCAAGATTAGTTTAGATTTAATAGGACCAGTAACATTGCATATATTTTAATTTCCCCCAAAGTTCAATCCCCCCCAAGGGGGGGGGGTCATGTGACTTCAAACTTTGCAGAAATTTTACATCTCTCCTCTACATTACTCTTAAATGCTTATTTCTCTGGCCTATATACTGGGTTGCCCTGTATACAGAAGGAAAGATACCATGGCCAGAGAAATAAGCATTTAAAAGTGCTCATGTGTGCTTCTGTGGTTCTGATATCTACAAATCACAAAAATAGCTGGGTATGTGTCACAATGAAGCATAGCTTCCTCTAAAATTATAATGACTGGCCTACTTTTTCCCAATGTCTGACACATATTTTAAAGTTGCGGATAGGGTATCACGCACTGAGAACACAATCAACGTTGAGCAATTTATACTTCAGCCTCAGATTTAAAAAATAAAAATAAATTCACTATTAATGAAAAAAGAAATGCTGGCTCTTAAGAAGCTTTGTTCACTATGGTATGAATAACAGAACTGCCTAATAAAGAAGTGGATTAAAATGTCATGGACCACAATTCAGTCACCTTGATACTTCAAGGATGTCTGTCTCCCACTGTAAACAAAAAGCATTTCAACGGGATGAAAAACAGGAGAGAGTGAAGATTCCCAGTCACTTCCCACAATTAGAAAAGACACCCTTAGACATTTCTCTGCTAGTTTGACATATGTATTGCTTTACAACTGTTGACTTTATAACCTTGACTTCTTATTTAGTGCAACTGCAAAAAGCAATTTTGGAGATGTGTGTATGTCCACAGGCCACAGCAATGCTTAGCTTTTCGAAAAGATGTAAGTGTGCAGGGAGAAATTATTTTGCAACACATGCCCTCTCACCTGTCAGACTTGGGCATGACTAGAGGTTTCTTGCTGATGTATCACTAATGCCAGTTTCTTTTTTGTATACTTGCTTGCCCAGGACATCTGGCTTCTGGCTTCTGGCTTCGTTTGCTATCTTATGCCCTCACTGACATGAGATTCCTAAGGGAGGGGAGAGAGTGTGAAAGAGCGATTGTTGCAGTTTTAGAGATGCGCCGCCATAATTGTAACTCTTCTTGCAGTAGCCCCCAAGGAGCGACTGGGTGTTCACACGGGAGTAACCTTGGGGGAAGATAAGACTTTGGGAATAGCTAGCTGGTCGTATATCTGTCTGAACCAGTAGGGGCTGGTGTGTGTGACGTATGTGTGGGATGTGGGCATTCACCTTTACTTTCCATCTCCCATCCTGGACTCGCCAGTCCTAACAAGGGCGTTCATCTCTACGGTTAACAAAATCTTTCCAAAAAGCTTCCTTAATATTGGCTGAAGAGTGGTTTTTAATCAGTGATTTCAGTTTATTAGAACACAACAACAACACAGAACACACAGAACAACCCCAATGCAGTTTGGAACTGGCTAAACCACACCCATAGAACAGTAAGGCCCAATCATGAGTGAGCGCTTGGGACCAATAGGGTTTGCTCCCGCCGAAAGTCATAGTCTTTCCTGATTGGTCCATTGCACAACGGCACCCAATCAGGCTGTTGATTTCAGGATACTGAGAGTCTATGGAGCTTGTGACTGAAGCTCAGGCTCATTCTACAATTCAGGCTATCTATATAACACGATACATACATAGCACCTAGCATGGTGCAGTCACTGTTGCTGGTTTACCAATTCATTCAAGACTGATACCAGAGCTGAGTTCAACAGAGTCCCCCTAGAGCAAAAAAAGTCTCCAAAGGATTCTAGGTTCTGTTTCCCCCCCTCTAGGCCTGGATGGGAGGGGCCTCACTTAGTTCTAGTTCAGTATGTGTAGCTTGTAGTTCCAACTGTGTGTGGAGCAATAGAGAAACCTGTGCCCCCCCCCCCCAGTGAAGGCTTTTTAATGAAAATGTTTAACACAAACCAGTGCAGAAACTTTAAAAGGTTTGAAATTTAACATTGGTTAAAATTGCTATTTTGCAGCTGGCAAACATTTACAGATATGTAATGATAACTGTACAGATAGCTGTACAGAACAGATATTTTATAAAATATAGGTAAAGGTTTCCCTTGCTCGAAAGCCAGTCGAATCTGACTCTAGGGGGCAGTACTCATCTGTTTCCAAGCTGAAGAGCCAGTGCTGTCCAAAGACTTCTCCGTGATCATGGGGCCGGCATGACTGAACGCTGAGGTGCACGGTACACTGTTGCCTTCCCACCGAAGCAGTACCTGTTTATCTACTTGCAATTTCTTGCTTTCGAACTGCTAGGTTGGCAGGAACTGGAGCCAGAGACAGGAGCTCACTTGGTCACGCAGCACTCGGGTCTTGAACAGCCGAACTGCAGAGCTTCCAGTCTGCAGCTCAGCGTCTTAACCTCTGAGCCACTGTGGCCCTTATATAAAATATACAGGGCCATTTTTTTTAAAAAAATTAAAGACTGACCATACTGACCATACAAAACTAATCTGAAAAAGTGCACAAGAAAAATTCCTAGAAAAATAAACAAAAATGTGAGGGCACATTCCAGCCAAGGCAAAGGCTCTTTAGGTCCCCTTGATTTTAGTAGAAGAGTTAAGCACAGGTACTTAGATTCCTCCTGTTGAAAATAGTCAGAGGTCATTTTGGGGGGGAACGCGGGGGAACACAGTTCCCCCGGGTGAGATGCAGGGGGCGGGGCACATGACGAAGCCCCGCCCCCTGCTTCCGGCCTCCCCGCTTCCAGCCCTCATTCAGCCAGGAGGAGGCAGGAGAAGAGGGAGGGGAAGTTGCTTCCTCCCCGCCTCTCCCCGCCCCTGCCTGCCTGGGGCCAGGGAGGGCCTTGGCGGGGCTTCCTCGCACTCCCGCTGGCCTTGCAGGTCCACCGCCGGGTCCCTGATGTCAGGGGGTGTGGCATATGCTAATGAGTTCCCCTAGCTCTTTTTCTACGAAACGACCCCTGAAAATAGTCGGGCTTAAAAGTATTTGACAGGTTGGATCTTGGCCTGATGCTTAATTTTTTTGAAAGAAAGATACACAGGAGATTTCAGCACAGAAAGCCTATTGCTCAGCAGGCTTCCCAAGTTGTTAGTTGGTCATTCTACTTGGGAGTAACGTTCCTTCTTGCCTTCTTGTTAAAAGTAATCATTTTAAAGAGGACTACAGCATCTGTTATACAAAGGACAAACAACAGCAGACAAAACACTCCTCCGACTAATGTTCCAGTGTGGGTCTTGATTAATGCTGCACGCAGACCCACAATGATGAGGAACAATGCTGCCACAAGACTGTTGAAAGCCTCGGCTAATGGCCAAAAGAAAAAATGCAGTTTCTTTTGCAGTCCCAGCAGATACAGCAAAAAGAATAATGTTGTAATGACAAATCCTGCGACTCCAAGCGTTACAAATGCTTCATGATCTCTTACGGCTGCAAAGCTGACAAATGCCATGGAAGCTAAAACCATGCGGCCGATCTTGAGGCCTCCCCTGAGGGAGCGCATGAAGGCCACGTTCACCTCCATCTTCACCATGGTGGACTCTGAAGGGGAAGAAGGAGGCAGCGGTGGCGTAGACTCAGGGCAAGTGGAAGGTGCGCCCATTAGTCGGCGCCAAGAAGAAGCCTGTTGTTGAAACTGCCAGAGTCTTCTGTGTGCTATCTGAATAGGTACACTTATAATCCTACATGCCAAACCCCATACTATACTGCCCACTGCCTTTGCTGTGGGCAGAAGCAGGGCGGGAAGGAGCCTGGAAGCGCCTTCTCCACCCTCACAGCACTGAGCGAATGAGCACTGCGGCAAGCATCAGATGTATCGTGTATTTTGCCCCTTAGCCTACCTTATAATAATAACCACAGGTCATTTCCTGCCGGAGCGCACAGGAGCGGAGCTCTGGCAGTAAAGAGCCCAGGGGGCGGGCACATGCAACAAGCCCCACCCCCTGCTCCCAGCAGCCCTCAATCAGAGCAAGAAGCAACCAGGTAAGTTGCAGAGCCCCCCCCCCCCGGCCCCCCAGTCCAAAACAGTCCAGTGGCACCTTTAAGACCAGGTTTTATTCAGGTACAAGCTCTCCCTCCTCTGTGAGGACAGATCTGCACGTTCCCCCCTCCCCCCAATAACTAGGAATCCAAAACAGTCCAGCGGAGCCTGAGCGGTGGGTGCTGCCTTCTGACACACTTCTGGTGATGTCAGAGGGTGTGGCATATGCAAATAAGTTATGCTAATGAGTTA
The DNA here is from genome assembly GCF_001447785.1 of Gekko japonicus. Lineage (NCBI taxonomy): Eukaryota > Metazoa > Chordata > Lepidosauria > Squamata > Gekkonidae > Gekko > Gekko japonicus. The sequence goes on along the minus strand of NW_015175503.1, from coordinate 20,912 downwards.
TGCCAATGAGCTCCTGCACCTCTTTTTTCTACAAAATGACCCCTGAATAACTAATACATCACACAGAATAAATTGAGCCAAATGAGAATATATTGGGTCCTATCGCATATACGAATGGATCGTGGACTAGAAACAGGACGACTTCCAGCTGCAGTCCAGAAATACAGTTCTGCTTATAAATACATATGATAATATCTTAATAATACTACTAAATCCACAGATTCGTAGCCTAAAGTCTGCTACATAATTTAATACAGTACACTTCAGTC
>NW_015175503.1:0-20596 GCF_001447785.1 Gekko japonicus | reverse complement strand
GTTCACTCAGGGGAATGACTTAATGGTATGAGAACTGTGAGCTAGGCACTCTTAGAATTCAGATGTTCCAACCTATTAACAGTGATCATGGAAGCTACAGCATGCAAGACTCATAAACTTTACTCTTAGAAGTTAAAGCAAAAATGGCCGAAAGGAACCCTTGAACCAGAAATTATTACACTGCATCTTCTTGTTAAATACTGGATTGGTTCCAGCAGTAATTTTCTGCTGATGGAAGGCTACCCCAGCCCACTGAACTGCCTCCAAATTCAGCCTTTGAGAGATAGGGAACTCTCAGAAATGAACTGGGGTTTGCAATAGGAGGAGGGGTTGGTATTAAATTGCTGCAGTATTAAATTACTACTAGATCCAACCCACAGTCTTGAATAGTATCATGAGATAGTAAAAATGATCCTCAAGGAAAAAGCTGTTAGATCCTCAGTAAGATTTGTCCTCTTTACATGTACATTAGAGGTTAAAAATAGCATGTGTGCAGTGCTTTATCTCTGAAATTGTTCCTTTCAAAAAAGGATGAGTTGTTGCAACAGATTTTCAGGACAGAAAACAAACAGCACATATAAAACCAATCTCAAAGGAAAACAGGAAGCTACAATTCTGCTTCAACAGCATTTCATTAAAATAGAATATCTGTGCTTTTCTATTGCTACAAAAAAAATTAGAATTATCTTTGGATATGTTCCGCATCATTTTGTGGGTTTTTTAAAAAAATTAGAATCTAATTTTCACACTCTATGAGTGTTAGCTGGTTTAATATTTTTTCCACTTTGGTCTCCCTTTGTACTTTGGTACTTCTTTTTTTGGCTAAGTATATAGCTATATCCATAATTTAGATTTTTCTTGTAAAAGCACACATTTTACAAGGAAGTTAAGAAGATTAGGCCACTCTGCAGAGCTTTCAGCATACATATCAACACTGTGTCTAGACCTAGGATTGCTAGACTCAATAAACCTTCCCAGATTTAAAAAAGAAAAACTATGTTCAACAAGGAGCTGCAGCTCACATTACCTTTAAGACACAGATATGCAAAAGTATATCTTAAATTGTGTGCTGGAAAATATTTCCTTCTATAATTATGTTTGGACACACCATAAGATAATGACATCTCCATTCTCCCTCTTAAAGAAGTTAAGCTAGAAGCAGTCTTCAACTGGAATGGTCTGCCTTCTTTCACTCAGCTGCAGCACAGCAAGATAAAAACTAAACAGAGAGAGCAAATGTTGCCATGCAAGCCCCTATCAATGTGTTTTTATGAACTGTGTGGACTGTGCAAAGGGACTGTATAACATGGAGACCTGGGAATACCTGTTGAGACTGCACACCTGAAAGATGGATACCTTTCTTTAGCGTTGCTGCTTCAGTGATGGTCCAAAGTCACCAGCCATCTCACCTGCTATGGGATGAAGCAGTTCCATAAGACTGTACGCCATGCCATGGAAAGACACGAGGACAGAGAACTGCAAACTCCATTAGGAGTTTTTTCAAGCAACCCCCCCTCCTCCAAACCTGCAAAGCTGCACGTAGCTCTGAGACTCCAATAATAGTTGCTTAGCAACTAATTGCTCAACCATCAGCAAGCTAAGAGACAATGGCCTTAACCTGATGACTCATCTTACCTACACCCAGGTGCCAGCTTACGGTCTAAGTTTCTAGATCTCAACATTGACCACTCCTTAGTCCCCCTCCCCTCTTCCAGCCAGCCAATAGAATGTTTTATGGGACGGACTAACAGGAGGTGTCACAGGGGGATGTGGCCAGCACAGCCTGCCCCCCCCCCACACCGACCACATGGTCTCTCTCTCTCTCTCCCTCTCCATGACCCCTATCGAAGCTTTAACCCTCTCATGTCCAGCTTGCTATCCATATGCCCTACCTCCAATGTTCCCTCTAAGTTGTGGAGTCTTGTGAGCAAAAATTCTACTTTGTGAGCTACTGGCATTAAAGTTGTGAGCAAACGATATGGCTACTGCATACATTAGTTTGCTCTGGAGCCATCCTTCCTGAGCTAAGGCTAAAAATCTGTGAGCTAGCTCACACCAACTCAGCTTAGAGGGAACACTGCCTACCTCCATCTTTAAACTCTAGTCTGCAGCTAGAGTCCACGTGATTCTGCCGGTTCAGAGCACGTGTTCCCCATCTTCTATTTCTAAACCCCTCTATTCTTCCATTGGAACGGCTCAATCAATGAGGACAGGTAAATATCACCCAATCAACAAATATCCTGCTCATGCAAACGTGATAATTATCTATCTTTATTGCTTAGTATAAGTATAAATGTGTGTGTGTTTGTGTATTGTTTGAATGATATATATCCTCCAGTAAAAATACATTATATTATACTGAATACAGTCTCTGTGTCTGTTCTGGTACTTACAGAAAAGGTGGGACTTCTGTATAAATTGGTTTGAACCCTAATTTGCCTATTGCCAATTAATAATCATAACTTCCCCTAGATTAATTGAGAATTCAAGGCAATTTGGCTAACACAAAGGCACTTGAAAATACATGGAGTTATGTTCGAAAGCAAGAAATTGCAAGTAGATAAATAGGTACCACTTTGGTGGGAAGGTAACAGCATTCCATGCGCCTTGGTGTTTAGTCATGCCGGCCACATGACCACGGAAACGTCTTCGGACAGCGCTGGCTCTTCGGCTTTGAAACGGAGATGAGCACCGCAACTCTAGAGTCGGATTCAACTGGCTTTCAAGCAAGGGAACCTATGTTATATGGTTGTTGTCAGACTCCCGGAAAAAATCAGTTTCTAACAACATTAACTCTGGAGAATGATGAGTTTATTGAGACATTGATAGGATCCAGCCTGTCCACTGGCTGTGTTAGAACTAAAGTTAAAGGTGTGAATACAATAGATATACAAGGTTCAAGCAGGGGCCCTAAAAGGCCAGGACCAATCACCCCTTAGTATTCCACCCGCCAAAAGCATTGGCCAGAAACCCCCCTCACAATGCCATCCCCCCAATATGCAAGATGAAGTCGAACTGTGAAAGCTGAGACCCAAGGACGCCTGTTTTCTCAGAGGTGATAAGAGGCATGTTACTTCAAAGCAAAGGCTAGCAGTCTACCCAAAAGCAAAAGCATTTCAGTTCACACTCTCCCACACCCCCTCCCTGGTTGCTATGGCGAATGAGCTGTAAAATGCACAGCATGTTTGACAGTTGTCAACCTCCAGGTGGGGCCTGGAGATCCCCAGGAATTACAACTGATCTCCAGGCTCCAGAGATCAGTTCCCCTGGAGGGAGGGAAATGGCTGCTGTGCAAGATAGACTCTACGGCACCATGGCTGAGGCTCTACTCTCAAATCTCCAACGATTTCCCATCCAGGAGTTGGCAACCCTACTACATTAGGATGAGAACAGGATCTTAGGATTTAAAAAACATTACAAGAAACAGAGTTACTCTACAAGTACTGATAACTGTTTTAAGGCCAATACAGCCATATGTGACACAAGCCAGAGAAGCTACACCACCATTCCTTAACACACACTTCATATGGTACCTGGAATTGGCAGCAACTGGACTGGGTGTGTTGTTTTCCCTGCTTTGGTGAACCACTTGAAGGAAAAATTTTCACATCGCTTCAGGGCAAGATGCATGCAAGGCCACACACCTCATGGCAAGGAAATGTGCACATTCTACTATAACTTCCAAGAAGCAGATATGTGCAGGTCAATCATGCTTCCACTTCCTTACTATAAGACTGGTTTTGGATGCTTCATTAGCCATACACCAGAGAAAGTCAGGAAGGACTTGTTCCTTTCAGTTACTTTGGGTGCCTAAATCTGGGACACATTTGCACCACCAGTTCACAGGCAAAGTAATGACAAGGCTTACCCTGCTTTGGAAATTCCAGTGGTGCTAGACACTAAAAATGCTGCAAGAACCATACTTTATTTGCTTCTTTTATCAACAGAGATCGCTTTTGTTTTTAGTTGAAAAGGTTGTTTGGCAAACAGATAAATTTTATCCTAATTTACAGACACTGATATTCATTTGTTTTGAGGGTAAGCAATTAAATCCCGAATACTGTGCATTGTGATGGAGGCAGGATATCTAGAGGCTCAAAATCAACTATTACAGGTGCAATATACAAAAAAATACTAGATTTTAAAAATTCACAAGATCATTTTGCAGAAATCTACTGCATATCAGTCAGACCATTTAAAATCTGCAAAACAGACATGCAGTCCATAAACACAGTTGATGCTGTTCTGGAATAAGTTTCAGTATTTTATCAAGCAGCATAATGCCATTTCCCTTCCAGTGAGACCTCCTCTCGCTGGGATGGGTGGGCCTTTTCTCACGAAAGCAGCTTAGTTGTTTCCACATCCAATGGGTTGTCAAAGTCCCCAGATACTTAGAACCATTATAGGTAATTACTTTTATTGAATTTTTGTTGTCTGATCCAGTGTCCTTCCTTGACTGGAGCTATAGATAGGTTTACATTACATTAACAGTTTTGATGCGCCATTTGAAAATCAGAACTTCTTTCTCTATCTAAATGTCTATTCTTTTGCATACAAACCATGAAAAAAGCAAGCAAGCATACCCTTAATTTAGATACATATCATGTTTGCACATGTATATGTGTGTGTATGTGCATATGCATATGTGTGTATATGCACATACACACACGTATACATGTATGATGCAAATCATTTCTTCAAATAAAAATAAAACTTTGTCCTGGAGCTTCAATCTTTACCTTCCACTCTAGCACAGAAACTTTGCAAGAGACCAGGAGTACTGTTCACAACTGGCTGGGTAAAATCCAGGAAATTACTCCTTCATAGAGTGGCTGCCTTTATTAGATGTCAGATCAGTTTAATTTCATTTTACTGTATGTCAGAAAGCAAGAAACTTCATACTTTGAAAGTGGATGCGGTTTTCATCAGATTTCTTCTGACTATGGGTTTCTTGTTTCCACTTTCACCTAACTTCAGAAACACTCATTCACGATCTAACTCTGTGTTACACATATAAGTGTGTTTCTCAAGCATGACAATCAAAGAGTTCTGGAAAAAATTGCTAGGTGAATTGGGACACACATCAAATGTCTTTTTAAAGTGTACAGAAGGTAAGCTATTTCTGCCGATGTTTATCTGTATTTGTTCTGTGCTATAGGAGCTAATCAGCCTCTGGCAAAGACTTCTTGCTACGCCTTCCAAAGTTCTGCCTGCACTGCATTTTGCTAATGAAATATGACCAAGCAGAAAATAAAAACTATAAAAGCATACAGCTTAATAGATTTGACAGTGCAATCTTAAACACAGTTGCACCCTTTTAAGTCCACTGAAGCCAATCACTTAGAAAGATACGACTCTGCTAAGGACTGCACTTCAGGTAAACTACCAGCAGAGCCATAAATTAGAGCACACTATGCCACAAGCAGAGAGGAAGTACAAACATCACTTCCAGATGACTCAGGCAAGTAGCCAAGCCGCATGCTTTAAGAAAGCAAAGACTACCCACAGACACTAGTAAACTGGATCTGAAAAATAATTCTTTACTCCATGTACTGCAGCCATGCCCTGTGAAACAATCAAAACTTTCCCAGAACAAAAAAACCCTATAGCATCAAAATAAAAACCACAAAATTGCCTTTAAAAAAATCCAACTGTTGTGAACCAGTTAAGATCTTTGCTTCCAAACTGTGTTAAAAGCATATTCCAGCATTCAACCTTTGGGAACCAAGTTATGGCTTGTTATAGAGCATGTTGTATCTCAATTTTAATTTCAAAAAGATAGTTATGTTAGTCTGTTGTAGCAAAGCAAAACATAAAATCAAGAGGAACTTTTTAAAAATAACCCAGGCTGGTCCCGAATGGAGGCAGGAAAAGCTGCCCTTGCAGTTAAACCAGCAGTAAGTGAGATACAGGCATGTGGGGAGGGCATCCACCTGCTCCGTCACCACACTGCGGGCTTCTGGGGCCATCCGTCCCCGTCCCCATCTCCTTCCTCCTTGTTGCAGCTGCGCAGAGGCATCGACCTGTCAAGGGTCTTGCAGTGGGAGCTCCCATCCAGGATTGGCTGTGAGCACAGCTTTCACAGGTAGGCTCTGCCTGCAGCTGACATGGCATGTTCCTTTTAAATGGGAGCCAAAAGAGGTTTTTCTTTGTTCCAGTTTAAAAGGGAAAGCTCTGGAAGCCCCACAAGTCTCACTGAGAAAGAGTGCAAACTCATGCGGAAGCTCCTCAATAAATTGGCAGCATGCTGTCCCCCACCTGGGGGCGGGGGGCGGGATACTCATGTGGAAGCAGTTGAAGTTTAACCTCTCATGGGTCAGAACTTGCTTCTTCAGATGCATAATACCAAATGGTTTTCTTTCATATCGTGCATCTGAAAAATGAGTTCTGACTCAGAAAAGCTGCGATAAACTTGGGTCGTATAGATGCCACTTGATTTCTATTTTACTGGTATCTTAACACTGGCAAGTTAACAGTTAAAAACATACCCCAGTGATTCAAAGGCCCATATTAAGAGTGCATACAAATACACCTTAGAACAAGTCTTGTAGCATGTTGTTCTCCTGCAAATAAGAGTCCCCTTCCTCTGCTTTTTCAGGCAAACTGCAGACATCTACCACGTTACCTACCCCAAGCTTTAAGCAGACTGTCTGCCATCAAAGAATTCTGTTAATGCAGCATACAAATGTATTCAAGAGAATGTTTATTGATTGGGTTTTTCAGATTTGTTTTTATAAAGTTGAAATCTGTTCAGGAAAGGGGAAGAAGGGACTTCATAAAAGTGCTATACACAGTTAGCTTCTCTTGCAAGCCGGAAGGACCAGTTGTCCCTAAGTCCATTTGTGGGAAGGAAACTGTTCTTCTGAAAAATAACATAGTAAATGCACTTCTTGATGCTTCCTTTTCTCCAGTTATGTTTCTTTGTACACAGCCTACGTTAAATAGCTTCCCTCCTGCTACTGTGATACATGCGTAGACTGTCATTATATCTTCTCCCAGTCACTCTCCTTCTAAGGTAAAACAGGCCAATCTGATTTCAATCTGTATTCAGAAGCAAAGTTCTCATTTTCTTTAAACATGCTAACTACTGGTATTTTTTTTACACTTGAAGTCCATAACCTAGGTTACTTCCACATGGAGACAATTCCCTGTTTTGATCTCACTGGTGTGATCACCAGAGGTCATTTCGGGGGGGATCGCGGGGGATCGCAGTTCCCCCGGGTGAGGTACAGGGGGCGGGGCACATGATGAAGCCCTGCCCCCTACTTCCGGCCACCCCGCTTCCAGCCCTCATTCAGCCAGGAGGAGGCAGGAGAAGAGGGAGGGTAAGTTGCTTCCTCCCTGCCTCTCCCCACCCCTACCTGCCTGGGGCCAGGGAGGGCCTTTGCGGGGCTTCCTTGCACTCCCGCCGGCCTTGCAGGTCCACCGCCGGGCCCCTAATGGGGCTCGGCAGTGGAGCTGCAAGGCCGCCGGCGGCCGGGACCGTTGGGGGCGGGGTGTGTGGCCTTATGACACACTTCCAGTGATGTCAGGGGGTGTGGCATATGCTAATGAGTTATGTTAATGAGTTCCCCTAGCTCTTTTTCTACAAAACGACCCCTGGTGATCACACCAATGCCTTGTAAAAAAGCATCAGTAATGTCCTATAGCATGCTATTCAAAGCATTTCGCCTAATACACCAAATCATTCAATTTGCTCTCTTTAGAGATACAACAGATTAACTATATTTTTCATTTCCACAGATAGTTCATTCATTTTTATATTTTGCCATCAAGTCACAACCAATTTATGGCAACCCCATAGGACTTTCAAAGGCAAGAAATGTTCAGAGCTAATTTGCCATTCCCTGGCCCTGCATAGCGACCCTGGTATTCCTTGGAGGTCTCTAATCCAAACACTAACCAGGGCCGACCCTGCTTAGCTTCTGAGATCCGATGACATCAGACTAGCCTGGACTATCATGGTCAGGGCATATCCAGATCATTCATGTTAGCAGCTAATTAATCCAAAGCAAATAACCAAACTAGCAATTGTTTGTCCCAAACACAGGACCTTACTCCTAGGAACTTTCCACACAACAACAAAGCCTGGTTTTGATTGCAGCACCAGCTCCAATCCAGTGCCAGTAGAAAGGAACTAATGTTCCTGTTTTAAAAGAGAAAGGGGTGCTTCCCCTGTAAGGACAAAAAGTAAAAAAGAAAAATATGGAAGAGGTTACCAAAAGGCATAGGTAGATTGGAGAAACTGTATTATTAATACATTATGGGCAGGTACATTATGGGCAGTCCGTAATTACACACCACGGGCAGATTAATACATTATGGGCAGATATATTATGGGCAGTCCGTAATTACACACCACATCACCATTATTACACACTTAGGGTAGTGAAACAATGCATGCCACAACAAAAGCACACTGCAACTGAGTGTGAGGAAAATGTTATGTAAGCATGCTGGACAGCATCCAAAGAACTGAGACAAAATCTACACTCACAGAACAGGTCTTTTTTACTCTCCCTTCACTATGCAGTCCCATCCCCTACTTCATTTCAAAGCTGATTCTAAGTGCCATGGACTGTGGGGAATGGCATGGGAGACCATAGATAGCAAGAGGACGTGATAGAAATTGCTGCCCCCTCTTGCACAGGTGGACATGTCCCTCCACTTCAAGAAGAAAGGGTTCAGATTCAACCTTGTAAGATTATTATGTAATAAAACAATCATCAATAATGTTTCTGAATAATATTACATTTAATTCCCATTATCAAGCATATCTCTAATTTTCAACATGGCCAAATCTGTGGATACTTAAATCCAAAGACTGGGGACATGGGCAGACACAGCCTAATTACTTCACACAATTGTTTTGAAAATAAAATGGAGAAGAAAAATATAAGCTGCTTTGGGTCCCTATTGTGGAGAAAGGCAGGGTACAAATGAAGTACATAAAATCTAGCTGTCAATGGGGGACAGATAGAAGTTAGGTTGGTTGGTAAGTGGGAAAGAGAAGGAAGCAAGAACAGGTGATGATATGGGGGCTGCTAGAAGGAAAAGAGGAAATAGAGTAGGGAGGAGGATACAGGGAAAGTTAGGTGCCCCCTAAAATTCCTTGCAGGTTCCCTATTGCACAATTGGGCCTGGCCTGGAAGCCAGTGTCATGCAGAGTTTTCCCAAGGTAAAACTGCCAGGGGGAAGAAAGGAGGAAAGGCTAAAGATGAGAGCAAATAAATGTACATTGTCTGGTGAGTGGGAAGGAGAGAAAGAAGTAGGAGAAGGGGAGAGGCTATAGGGCTTTCAGGGGAGGGAATGAGGCAAGAGTGGGTCTGCCGGATGAGATTCCCCCCCCCACAAGTCCTTTGGCGTCCCCCACTTGTAGTATTCTCTTCAGTGTAACATCTTAATGTATAACTGTGAACAAATTGCATGAACTTAATCCTACCTCCCAACTATTTAGTATTACTACTAATCCTTAGCAATATAGCACTTTCAAGGTTCAAAGCACATCATGTAACATTTTGCTGTAATCTTTATAACCATCCTCATAAAATAGGCCAGTATTATTATTATCTCTATACTGAATACAGAACAAGCTGAGATAAAGTAGTTAGCTGAACTTCTAGTGAGTTCAGGGCACAGGCAACATTTCAACTGGATACTTTCTGGATCATTCTGTGCCACACCACCTTGCTAATTAAAACATTGCTTAAACTGTCCAGAGCTAAATCTCCAAGGTGCTCAACTAGATAGTACTATGCAACTTGAAAACTTCTCTTCTTGTACCCATCCTTAACAGTATGTACATCAACACCCACCTTTTCGGACTTAATAATTTCCTATGCAGTACCATTCCAACGCTTTATTAAAATCCATATAGATTTTTCCTTCACCCAAGAAAAGAGCAAGATTAATACAGTATGGTCTATTTTCCTTGAATTCATGTTGTCTCCCAACCCAGTCCCTTATCTTTTAAAAATAACTTCATAATTAGTCTACTTGGACCCTTACCCGCCAAATATCACTGTTCATCATATCCAAAAGCCTGTGGGGAGTGGAGACCATCTGAGAAAGATGTTGCCTGGCAGGAGGTTGCAAAGAGCAGTAGCAGAGGGCTTGACAGTGAGTGCCCTGTTAAATAGCTGGCCAGTGGCATGAGCCTGGCATGACAGAGGCAGTCCCGGGTTATGCTGAAAGCGCCCGGTTCTCGTGCCAAGAACAAAGGACCGGTCAGAGCAAGCTGCTGCTCGCCATGAGAAGATCACGCCGTGGTCAGTATCCCCGAGAGCTTGAGGACAGAAACAGGGAAGGGTGTGCACGTGGGGAAGAGTTGCTCAGTCGGACGACTACTCTGCTTGTCCGTCCGTCTGCCTGTCTCAACTCACACGCCCACCCCCACCAAAGCACGTCGTGTTTGCAGTCGTTGTGGGGTGTCAAGTGAGGAGGAAAGGACTGGGCAGAGCGGGCGGGCGCTTTACCAGCAGCAGACCCGGGGACCGCAGCCTCGGTCTGACCTCCTCTGAAAGGCGTGGAGAACTTGTTTTGTTTATGGTTTTCTCCTTTCCGAGCGAGTTGGGGCGGAGCTGGGGCAGAAAACGCCGCCCGGCTTCCTGTCAGTGCAAAAAGGGAAACTTCGCGGCAGAATGTTAATGCCGCAAACCCTAAACTCCACTTTCTAGTAAGGATCCCGTTCCAGGGAATCTTGCGGGATTTACTTCCGAGTAAAACTCGAGCTGTGACAGTTCTCAGAGGAGCACGCCCAATTCGAAGCAGCCCCTCCTCTCGGCTTCGCATCTTACCCCCTAAACAGCGCCCCCCCCCCCTCCGCATACCCCATATACCTTATTTATCTGCGGGTGGCGAAGCACGTCATAGCCCCTTCTCAAGGTCCATACGCGGGGCTGGGCGTCTTCCCCAAACGGTGGGCATTTCCCAGCGGCTTCCATCGGTGGGGGTCAGCAGTGAAGGCGAAAGGCTGCTGGGTGGGCTGGCAAGTGGCGCCGCGAGTCACAGAGAGCCGTTGACGCCTCTTGTTTAGCGTCTGTTGTTCTTGTCGTGGCCGCCGCCTAGGAAGGAGACGGAGGAGGAGGAAGAAGCGCCCTGACAGGCCGCCTCCTTGCACTGCAGGGGTCAGCAGGGCACCAAGAACCGCTGAGTCACTCCCAAGCGGGAGGTACGCGGCGGGGGGGGGTGCACCAATGGGGGGGTGTGGGGGGGGGGGGGGGGGGGTCAGGCATTGCTGGTGGGTGGGTGGGCCAGGCAGTCAGACGAACGTTCGGACCACACAGTGGGGGCGGGGAGAGAACTCACACGCTTTCTCGGGTCCAGGAGTGTGGGGGGGAGAGAGATGAGACCAGTTGGTAGTCCTCTCAGATTGTAGGGCATATCACCAGTGTTCCCTCTAAGCTGAGTTAGCGTGAGCCGGCTCACAGTTTTTTAGCCTCTGGCTCACAGATTTTTGTCTCAGCTCAGGAAGGATGGCCCCAGAGCAAACTAATTCATGCAGTCGCCAAATGGCTCACTCATAGCTTGAATGCCAGTAGCTCACAAAGTAGAATTTTGGCTCACAAGACTCCACAGCTTAGAGGGAACATTAAGATTCAGCACCAGGCTTGAGGTGTGCGCCTCATAACCTCTTGCACAAGCAGAATACCAGAACACAAGCAGAATACCATTCATTCCTCTCTTTTATATTTCCTGTCCTTCTTCCAAGGAGTTCAGTGTGATGTTCAAGCAGGGGTTTGTCAGATTTCCTACATATCAAGTCTATGAGGTAGAGTAGGCAAAGACTCTGTGTGTGTAACTGTCCTAAAGTCAGCTAAAAAGTTCAGTAGCACCTTAGAAACCAACATAATTTGGAGGGTATAAAAGCTTTGACACTCAAAAGTTTATACTTGGAAAATCTTGTTGTTCTCTAAGGTGCTTACTGGACTGGATTCTAGCTGTTCTACTGTAGACCAATACAGTTACTCTCTGAAACTGTCCTAAAGCCAAACCAACCATTATCTTCTTGCCCGTGTAGGAAATGAAATTAATATTACTGCAGTAATCCTCAATCCTGCTTATTAGCCTGTCGGAATTTTGAGAAGGGGCAGTGGGCATCACAACAAATGTCTGCCATGGCCCATGGAGCTGGAGTCAGTAAGAAAATGTGTGAAGGTTCCTGCCATAAAATGTCAGGCAGTCCAAAGCCAAGTATCCTCCCATGAAAGAGGAAACTGTTTCTGAATAGGAATACTCTGCAGACCCAAAGGTAATACCTCTAGCTTCATTGAGGTGAAGCAAGCCAAGACCAGGAAGCATATTGTTGGGCACCACAGCACCCATGACTACTGCATGGGGTGGGGGGAATCCCTCCTGTAACCACTGGCATAAACCATAGTAGGTTGGTAGCCTCTTAGAGTTTTCAAAGACAAGATTCACTAATTCCCCTAGTGGAGATATTAACCAGAAGCTATTGAGGAGCAGTGCTGGGTGCACTTGGGCCTTTGGATGAATTATGAGTTCAGACTGTCAAGGCTTAATTGGAGCTGTCTCTAACAGTGTTCCTGTAAGCTGTGGGGTCTTGTGAGCAAAAATTCTACTTTGCGAGCTACTGGCATTAAAGTTGTGAGCGAGCAATTTGGCTACTGCATAAATTAGTTTGCTCTGGAGCCATCCTTCCTGAGCTAAGACAAAAATGTGTGAGCCAGAGGCTAAAAAACTGTGAGCTAGCTCACACTAACTCAGCTTAGAGGGAACACTGGTCTCTAAACTTCTCCAGAATATGCTTTTGATTCCTTAGGCCATGTGAAGTATGATATTTTCATTTGTTTGTTTAAAGAGTGTTTTTGTGCATGCATAATGCGTCCTTCAGTTGTCACACCACCACCGGAAGCAGAGTGATAGATCAGTGTGAATTTTTGGGGCAAGAACTTTGAGGAGGTGACCTGGAGAAAGGATGTTTTGTGTGTAGGGTACCAACCTTGAGGTGGGGCCTGGTGTTTCCCCAGAGTTACAGCTGATTTCCAGACTACAGAGATCAGTTTTCCTAGAGGAAATGATGGCTTCAGAGGGCAGACTCTATGGCATCACATCCCTGCTGCGCTCCATCCCTTCCCCCAAACTGCACCCTCCGCAGGTGCTACCCCCAAATCTCCAGGAATCTTCCAAGCTGGAATTGGCAACCTTATCTGGAAGTAGGGTAGATGAGATAGACAAGGTGGACCATTAGGTCTTTCCTATCCCCCGCTTAGGCCCTTGCAGCAGCAGCAGTATGAGGGAAGAGGGGGACAATAGGTGAAGCGCTGATCAAGCATACAACCAGTTATTTCTCCATTTATGTCAAAAAGGGCAGATAGTGAAAGAAATAAACATTAGTAAAGTTAATAAGAGTTTTCTTCCCATTCTTCCATATGTGAAATGATCAAGGTTATGGGGAAAGCTACACTTGTCAGGCTACTGATAAAGGTATAAGACAATGATTTTTTTTTTTAACGATGCCATCTAGGATATAGGCTGTGTGTAGCACCTGGTCATTTGGGTTTGTTCTTCCTCTGCAATTTGGCCTAAGCAGGGTCAGCACAATCTCTGTGTGACTTGCAGCAGTTGGAAAGCACCCTGCGTTTCCAAACCGTGATGAGGAAAGAGGTCTCTTGTCTCACAAGTGTTTCATGATCCCACACCATCACACCATCTGTTATGTAAGAGGTTACTAGTTGGCAAGCTAGCTACTTATTGCTGGGTATAATGATGTGCCTGAAGCAGATTAAGTTCAAGGACATTATGGACAGATGGTGTTTTAGGCAGACAATGTATGTTGTACAGGCAGCGGCAGCAGTGGTATACATACATGCATTATATATACCATGTTCAGTTCATTATATTTACCTCTGGTTAGTTCACCACTTTTCCTCCTCTTCTGGCAAAGCTAATTGGATGCCTGTTTGCATGGATGCCTGTTTGCTCTTCGGCTTTGAAACGGAGATGAGCACCGCAACCCTAGAGTCGGATTCGACTGGCTTTCGAGCAAGGGAACCTTTACCTTTACTTTTGCATGGGTGTTGCAAAAAAAAAAAATCAGACCAATGTAATTTTGTTGGCATGTTATATTGTAACAAAAAGAACCACCGACACGTTCCTGGCCCCATACCTGTGTCTTTAACAGAAGTCTAAATTGCAGAAAATAAATGGGTGGAACTTTTCCACTCCTTTTCCTGCTATAGAAATAAAGGCTCAAGTATTGAATTTGTATGCATCAAGCAGCTGTTAAAGGTACAAGTGCAGCACTTGTAAAAAAATTGGTGATCTTCCCAAACAGGGTACATGCAAGTTTTTCCCAGCAGGCCACATAGCACTCCTCCAACCATTTCAGGTTGGTACACAGGAGAAGAAGGCTGAGCCCTGTTCTCCATGTGTGCTGAATCAGGTGCCATGCACAGGATTTGAGGAGAACCCACCATTCATGTCTGATTGTTACACAGAATGCGGACCAAAGACCTTTGTATTCCATAATGTTTGAAGCAATACAAACACCATCAATTCAACAGGACTTGAGTGGGCGTTAAGACTGGGCGATGTTTAATGCAGTGTTGAATGTCTGAGGTCCTCCATTCCTTACCTGTTTTCTCTTCTCCCCCCCGCCCCATTTTTTCCTTACTTCCTATTCAAGTTTATTGGACATTTGAAAAAAGGCTCATATATCCTTTTATTCTGAACACTAGAGCTATAACCTTTAACACTATGTGGATATGATTCCTTCTGAGGTTACAGGGTTTGTTTACCAAGAAAAGTTATTAGGACAATCACAGTATTGCTTTTTGAAGTAACAGGTGAGCTGAACCAGTCTTGCAAATGCATTGATAGTAAAAGCAAGTCCTCTGTGCTTACTTGTATCTAGCCAGTTTGGTGTAGTGGTTAAGAGTGGCAGACTCTAATCTGAAGAATCGGGTTTGATTCCCCACTCCTCCATATGCAGCCAGGTGGGTGACCTTCGGTCAGTCACAGTTCTCTCAGAACTGTTCTCTCAGCCCCACCTACCTCACAGGGTGTCTGTTGTGGGGAGAGGAACAGAAGGAGATTGTAAGCCACTCTGACACCCTGAGTGAAGGGCAGGGTATAAATACAATTTTTATTGTTGTTGTTGTATTGGCAGAAAGTAGTTAACTGATCTTGCAATCTCTAAATTGTTGCCTGCAAGTCCCAGCAGCAAAGGGGCACCTCATACTTTCAAATCAAGGGTCGCTGACACCATATGACTGTGTAAGATTGTTATACAGGATTGCCTGTATATTGCCTTTGATTGTGTGGACCACAACAAACTATGGCAAGTCCTTAAAGAGATGGGAGTACCAGACTACCTCACTTGTCTCTTGAGAAACTTGTATAAGGGTCAAGAAGTGACAGTTAGAACCAGATATGGAACAACTGATAGGTTTCGCATAGCAAAAGGAGTACCACAAGGATGTATATTGTGTTGCCCTGCAAGACCACCTCTTATGGACTTATGGACAGTGCAATTAGTGTGCTAAGGGAAATGGAATATACAGGGACCATGTGATATTGCCATCAACCTGGACTGCAGGCACACACCCAGCAGATGAGAGCTTTCTCCTGTGATGATGTACCAGGCCAAAGATGGACCTATGAGTCACCTGCCCTACCTCACCTGTAGCGCAGCAGAAAGAGGACCAAGCACCCTAGCCACAGAAAGCACACAGAAGCCAGCAACCATTTGCTATAGGGGAACGCCATATTCTGCAAAAGGGATTTAAAATCCTGAAGAGACTCCATGAGCAAACCTTCAGCACGCAGGCAAAAAAACCCCACCCCCTTCACATTCACCAGAGACTGCACATAGGCTCTTAGGCGTAACAAAAGGACTGCTTGCTGAATAGGGATAGCTGACTGCCACAGCCCAGCTAAACCCATCAACTCATCAGCCACAGTCATCAAAAGACAATAACCCTGGACTCAGTTATTGTTCTCTAAAGGTGACCACTGTCAGTAGTAATGAAATCAATATTGCCCAACCTTTACCTCCACCTTCCTCCTGCAGCCAGTTTTTACCTAGCAACTTCCTGGGGATGTGAGGAGGGGAAGTGGCTGGTAAAAGCCCACCCCCAAGTTCAAATATAGTATAAAAGAGCAAACCCTGCCATATGCTTTCTCTCTCTCCTCTAGACCTAAACCCTGCCCTATCTTGCTGACTCTAGGTGTAGCGCTGCCTGAGTTTAACCACGTGTTCTCTTGGTACAGAATACGACCCTTAATCCCTTATAGTCTCCCTTATTTTTCTTGTGGATCATTTCATCTGTCCAGGATGTAACCATGTGTGTTTGCAATTGCATTTGTCTGTACTGTGCTAATGCTGTGTCTGTCAGATGTCTGTGTATCTGTGCATTTGGGACTCAGGGATTACTGCTGTGTTTGCTGCTATGTTTGTATGGCTGGCTGCACATCTCATGCTTGCCTATGGCTGGGCAAGGCTGGTGTTGCCTGCTACAGGACACGTGCTTCCCTGCACATTCCCAGAGTGCCTCTGGACAAAGAAGACCAGCGCCATTATGCACGATGAGAGACTTGGAGAAACAACAGGATTTCCCACCATTGCTGAGCTGTGGGAAACCACGTAACCCGGCCTCCTATCTGGTCAAAGGTTGCCAATGGAAACAGCGTTCACACCTGACCACATGGCTCTATCTTTGAAGTCAGGGCAGAGCATCTGCATATTGCCCCCTTCCCCTCAATTAGGACGTCACAACTCTTTAACCTATAGCCATAGTAAAGAGGACGGACCCTAAGGGTTTATGGCCTTAAGCCAAACCCAAAAACCTAGCTTTTAAAAAGAGAAACACAGCCATTGTTTCTCTGGTTAACCCACTCCTCCCCTACCTTGCAACTTAAGCGCTGCAGGTGATTCTTACTGCGTTCCCGGGAGTCGCGACCCAAGAACCCGCACGTGGCTTGGCTGGACCAGCTCGTGTGTTTTTAGAATTTCACCCGCTGATCCTTAAACCACTTCTTCTAAGAGAATATTTCCTCTCAGCTCGGACCTCAGATAAGTATAAGCGATATCCTGCTGTGTTATCCCCCTTGTCTGTTGAATTTCTTATTTTCCTTGCTGATTGCTTTCTATGTACTATTGTAACTAAGGAACTTGTGTGATTCTGTGTGTGCATGTTTTTCGTATGCTTGAAAACTGCTTAGTAAAAGGCAACATTTATTCATTAAACCTAGCGTGTTGTCTCACTTCCTGGGAAATAGGAGCGTTCGTTGGCCAATCTGACCTCTGTATACACGGGAAAATTACTCACGCCACGCCCACTGTCGTAGATAAGTCTGAGTTGGGCATTCGGAACCGTCCTTAGAGGAGTTCCGGTGACAAGGATCAGGTACGTATCACCCACCAATGATTTTACCTGCTCATGCAAATGTCACTATCCCTTTCGCTCTAATTTTCCTAGGTCTGAATAAGTGTATGTGTGATTGTATTTTATTGTATGTTTGGAATATTCTTCAGTAAAGAATCCATTTCTCTAAAGACTTGGTTTCTGTGTTTATTTCTAGTTTTACTGGAAAAGGCAGGATTCCTGTATACAAAGGCTTTGCTCCCTTTAGTGCCAATTGCTAATTAATAATCATAATTCCCCATATTAATAATATATCAAAGCAATTTGGCTAACAATTGTCACCCTGCTTATTTCATTTATATGCAGAGTACATCATACGAAATGCCAAGATCACTGCGGACGGTGACTGCAGCCATGAAATTAAAAGACGCCTGCTTCTTGGGAGGAAAACGATGGCAAACCTAGACAGCATAATAAAAAGTAGAGACATCACCCTGCCAACAAAAGTCTATATGGTCAAAGCAATGGTATTCCCAGTAATAATGTATAGCTGCAAGAGTTAGACTATAAGGAAGGCCGAGCGCCAAAGAGTACATTCTTTTGAATTATGGTGCTGGAGAAGACTCTTGAGAGTCTCTTGGATTGCAAGGAGATTGAATCAGTCAATCCTAAAAGAAATCAACTCTGACTGTTCCCTGGAAGGCAGATACTGAAGCTGAAGCTCAAATACTTTGGCCACCAAATGAGAAGGGAGCACTCACTGGAGAAGACCCTGATGCTGGGAAATACTGAAGGTCAAAGAAGAAGGAGACAGCAAAGGATGAGATGGTTAGACAATGTTATCGACAGGGGTCATTTGGGGCTGGAGCACTGCTCCTGCAGCCCTGGTGGCAGCAAGCCCCGCTCCCAGCTCCCCACCCCCAAGCTCCTTCAGTCTAGAGGCGCACCGCAGCAGCGGCGCAATCTCTCCACTGTATTCTATGGCCCCATAGAATACAATGGAAAGATCACGCCACCACTGCGGTGTGATTCCAAAGAGAAGGGGTTTAAATTTTAAACCTCTTCTCTCTTCACTTCCCCCCCCCAGTCTGCCTTGGCAGGCTGTCTGGAAAAGCAAAAGGTGGGGGGATCTTCAAAAGCCTCCCCTTTCCCAGCCAGCCTGCCAAGGCGGGCTGGGGGGGGGGGCGAAAAGAGAAGGGGTTTAAACTTTAAACCACTTCTCTCTGGAGTCACGCTGCAGAAGCGGTGCGATCTCGCCATTCTATTCTATGGCCCCCTAGAATAGAATGGAGAGAGAAGGGGTTTAAACTTTAAAACCCGTCTCTCTTCGCTTCCCCCCCAGCCCGCCTTGGCAAAAGGGAAGCAAAAGGGCGTGGGCATCTTCAAAAGCCTCCCCTTCCCCAGCTGGCCTGCCAAGGCAGGCGAGGGGTGAACGAAGAGAGAAGGGGTTTAAAGTGCCAGGGAAGGGGAGGCTTTTGAAGATGCCTCTCCCCTTTTGCTTCCCCTTCTGACATCACTTCCGGTGATGACAGGGGGTGTGGCATATGCTAATGAGTTATTGTGCTAATAGCTTATTAGGTATGCTAATGAGCTCCTGCAGCTCTTTTTCTATGAAATGACCCTGGTTATTGATGCAACGAACATGAAGTTAAGCAAACTCCGGAGCACAACAGAAGATAGGAGGGCCTGGTGTGATGTGGTCCATAGGGTCGCGAAGAGTCAGACTCGACTGTGCGACTGAACAACAACTGTATATTGCAGTAAATGTACCGCTTCAAGTACACAAGATAAACTTTAACCTTTGAGAGCATAATAAAACCAACATCTTTCACATAGCTTTTATGACAGTGTTTTCAGGCCATACTGCTTTCAGTCTTACACAAATAAATCTGTATGACCAGACTTTTTTTTTTAATCTATAAACAGCATCTGAAAAGGTCCAGGCATTTTCCTGCCTAGACTTCATTTGAAGAACTGGCATCCAGATTATTAATCTCACAGTGTCAGTTCCAATATGTAATAGCTATAAAAACTAATCTTGCCCAGGAGGGCTACTGTTAACAGGTGGCTGCACTGCATTGTGTGATTTAATATTAATATGTAACAGTATGGTGCTTGTATTGATTCAATTTAATTTCCTGTGGAATTAAATTTAACTGGCACTTGCTTAATTGTTCCAGAGATAAAATGTCATGTGGGAGCAAGACTAATTCTATTACAGCACTTTAAATACATAAAATACACTTTTAAAAATATTGCCCTGGAAAGTTTAAGAAGTTTTCTATTTGAATCAGTGATATTTAAGGGAAAATATTTTCTATACATGTATTTATAAGTATCACCAATTACACTTGTATGTAACAATTTACCAAATACCTCTCCCCGCAAAAGTTAGATTGTTGTTAATCTCATTTTTGGATAAGAAAGAAAGTTATACGATAAATCTGTGACAGAAGTGATCCCCACCTTTTTCAGGTACTGTTCCATACCCATCAGGTTATACTGGTTCATGATAACAGTTACAATAATCACTGGACCTACTTTGGTTAAAATAGGACATGATAAGGATCCTGTTAGACAAGTTGGTTCTGGCCAAGCCTTCCTTCTCTGTTTGTCTCCAAGCCAACAATATTTAAACAATTATGAGCCAAAGGTTAATATTCACTTTTTGAGCAAGTTATCAAGCTGGCTGGCACCTCCAAGCCTTTTTTGAGGGGACGGATTACCTAGATCCATGTCTTTTCTTTTTTTAGATAATTGTTATTATTTTAAACAAAACAAACAAACAACAGACAAACAAATATACATGAGAGTGATAATAACAGCATGATATCTCTTAAACTACCTCATACATATATATCCAATTGCCAATCTTTCTACTATATATATTTGCAAGCCTATATTTAACACTACCTATTTTAAAATATTTAAGCAGTGTCTAAGCATTTCACTACAATTTTCTATAAATCTGGTTTTATGTATACCTAGGATTATAGATCTATAATTTTTGCAACTCCATAGATTAACAATACATGTTTTCTTCTATTTAGACATTATCTAAGCATTCTACAATAATCTTGTATAAAATACATTTTAGTATTAACTAAAATTAAGCAATTCCACAAACTCATAGTCAAATTCTTTTCTCATTCTATTTGTTCTAATTGTTTTAACATCACCTAAAATTCTCTAACCTACCTCTTTTATCAAACTAGAATTTGCATACATTTTAAAATATTTTTCCAATTAATAAGGTTTTTAAGCATATC
>NW_015175502.1:86868-92132 GCF_001447785.1 Gekko japonicus | reverse complement strand
AGGGTAGCTACACATTGTGTGCACGTGCAAAAACACACACACACACATATAGCCTGTCAAAGAGAAAGGAGAACTTTCAAGTATAGAAGAGGTAGTGAAGAGACCAGGAGCTATCCAACACTTTTTTTGCCCAGAGTCTGCCACTCGAAGCCATCCGTTCCTGGAATAAACCATGATTATTAAAACAAGACACAACACGAAGCTGAATGGAAACA
The DNA here is from genome assembly GCF_001447785.1 of Gekko japonicus. NCBI lineage: Eukaryota > Metazoa > Chordata > Lepidosauria > Squamata > Gekkonidae > Gekko > Gekko japonicus. The sequence continues at coordinate 91,917 of NW_015175502.1, read as the reverse complement.
AATAATTTTTCATATTATTGAATATTATTGAGAATAATAACAGAACTGGTTTCCAGCTTGATGCCCTTGAGTGAGATCCATTAGGAAGGTTCCTTTTTATCTGAACCAAATCAGCTGGGTTTCTTTTGGGCATAAAGCCTACTTGATGTGTATTGATGTATTGAGTCACAAATTGTTTTAGCCTTATAGATAGTATCGGGGCAAAACATTTTGCATCCTAATTTAATAATGTTATTGGTCTGTAAGAAGCCGGAGAATCTGGATCTCTACCTGATTTTGGAATCACAATTATGTTAGACTAGGAATAAGGTCCGTTGTGGAAATAAATACAATGAGCTCTAGAAAGAGGCTCTGGGGGAGGGCCAAGGCCTTGGGCACTCAGCGTCAATGTGCTGTGGCAACCTCAGCAGGGTATAATGACACAGAGTCCACCATTTTCTCCAGAGGAACTGATCTCTGCTACCTGAAGAGCAGTAGTAATTTTGAGTGAGATCCAGCCCTCTCCTGTTACCCAGGAGGAAATGGCTGGTTTGGAAGGTGGAGTCTATGACATTGTACCTGTCTGAGGTCCCACCCCTCTTCAAACCTCACCCTCTCCAGGCTCCACCCCTCAAATCTCCATGAGTTTCCCAACCTGATAGGACAAGCAGTACTTGGAGAACCACTATAGTACCGTCCATCCCCCCCATACATTGTCTAGGTCTATAAATAATAAGAGCATAGTCCTTTGGGACTTCCTGCAGGAGCAGAATGTAGACCTGGCATGCGTGACTGAGACCTGGGTGAGAGAAGGAGATACAGTATCTCTCTCCCAGTCAGCTCTGCCTGGGTTCTCGGCCTTTCACCAATCGTGGACTAGGGGGTAGGGAGTGGAATTATTCATCCGGGAGGCTTACTCCTTCAAGGCACTCCCGTCACGGGGGATCACAGGCATAGTGTGTGCTGCCTTGTGTGGTGGTGTGGGAAGCTGAGGAGAGTGTGGTGATTTGGCTGGTGTACCGACCACCCAACGCACCGACCAATAGCCTACTGTCCCTGGTGGAGGCCATATCAGGCTGGGCCTTGGAACACCCTAGACTGATAGTCTTGGGTGATTTCAATGTCCATGCTGATGACGCGACCTCCACTCAGGCAGCAGACCTGGTGTCATCCATGGTGGCCCTAGGACTCTCCCAACTTGTAACGGCCCCCACTCACCGGGCTGGGCACACACTTGATTTGATCTTCGCGGCAGGAGTTACAGTGGACTGGATCACTGCCTTGGCAGTACCATGGTTGGACCACTTTGCCTTGAAGGCTTGCCTGAATACCCCACTTCAACCCTGTTTGGGTGACAAGCCTATTTGGGCTTGCTTGAGGAGCCAAATGGACCCTATGCAGCTTCAGATGGCTCTCTGGGATCCGAAGCCCCCTGATGGCTTGTTGAATGAGCTTGTAGAGGATTGGCATATCTGTCTCTCGACAGCCATCGATGAGATCACTCCCCAGCACCCTCTGTGCCTCCACTCTAAGCTCACTCCATGGTTTACCTAGGAGTTGCGGCTGATGAAATGGGGTCTAAGACGGCTAGAGAGGCAATGGCGGCATGCCCACGATGAAGCCACAAGAGCATCTTATAGGACGTTTATGAGATCCTATGAGATGGCAGTCAAGGCCGCTAAGAGACAGTATTATATGGCCACGATTGCGTCCGCAAGCTCACACCCAGTATATAAAAATAAGAGGCCCTTAGATAAGCAGGAATTAGAGACAAAGATTGAAGGGCACTTCCCCTGGTCTGAATACCTTCAATTGCAGCATCTGTTACAACAACAGCATATCCGTAGAGGACTAAATAGAAAGCTTACAGAGTTTGAACAAATAGCGTCTAATCTAACTGACCTTTCGAAGGGCATTCTGTCCAAAATTCATAGCATTATCCACATTGTCAACTTCACCACCTAAATATGTTGACCAATGGAAAAAAGAAAACATCATACCTTTATCTATGGATAGCTGGGAATCCATCTGGCACTCTCCCAGTCTCCGCTCTGCAAACTTGTCCATTAAAGCTGTGTCATTTAAGATAATTGCAAAAAGGTACTATTCTCCTGTAAAACTTAATAAGATCTCTCCTGAAAACTCCTCATTATGTTGGAAAGGCTGTGAACGTGTCAGTAATTATAGCCATTGTTGGTGGGACTGTCCCCTCTTACGGCGGTTTTGGTGGCAAGTCCGCAACTATATCTGCAAGATAACCAAGGAAACCATCCCTTTCAGAGCTGGCTTTCTATTACTAGACTCATGGATTGGTTGTAAAATTCCGTGCCGTCACAAATTATTAATAACTAAGCTTTGTGCAGCAGCAAAAGCTGTAATTGCCTGCAAATGGAAAAGTGCATTGCCGCCAACTGTTCCAGATTGGCAGAAAAAGTCAAAGAGAAATATTCAAAGCCAGATGATGATTCCTATATCACCACTTTTGTCTCAACCTGGTTTACCTATTTTTTGCATACCAACCTGTTTTCATACCTTTCTTCTCCAGTAGATTCTCTACTATAGATGGACTCAATTCATGTGGCTTGTTCTTCTACATGGCTTTTTACTGTTAAATTATATCCACTGCTGTAAGTACTTTTAATCCATACTTATGGACTAGCTCTATTGCATGCATTTTAAAGTATCAGCTACATAATGGTTGTGTTCAGACGGGCGGTTTGGCCCGATATAGGCACATTTTACAAACGGATTAAATGGGCACAATCACACAGCCACATCTGTCAGGTGTTCCCCGGGCATACTCACCTTGTCAGAGGATGACTTGGAGCCGGGTTAAAAAGCCACCACCTCTTCTGGCCAGTGCAGATCTGTCCTCGCAGAGGAGAGAGAGCTTGTACCTGAATAAATCTTGGTCTTAAAGGTGCTACTGGACTGTTTTGGACCAGGGGGGCGGAGGGGGCTCTGCAACTTACCTGGCTGCTTCTTGCTGTGACTGAGGGCTGCTGGGAGCAGGGGGACGGGCTTGTTGCATGTGCCCGCCCCCCTGGGCTCTTTACTGCCGGAGCTTTGCTCCTGTGTGCTTCTGCAGGAAATGACCCCTGGTTACACTCCTTCCATAGGATGGAAATGGCAACCATTCAGATAATACCACAGATTAGCACAATCCCAGTGCCTGAAGAACTAGAGAGAGAGAGAGACTGCAAAGAGACTAGATGTTGATGTTAAATTTGGTAACTTTAAACCTATTCCAGCTCGTCTTGAGGCATACCTGATCTGCTGACCTGTCTGAGCAGGCACTCTTCAAGGGAGTGGACAGGGTGAGAGGCAAACAGCCCCAGACCATTGTTTTCATGATGATCTACTTCATATGAAACACTCTAGATGTCCTTTGGGGAACACATGTATTCAGTGAAGTGCAGCACCTACATTCACTGAAGTCAGTAGAGTAGTCTGACTAATGTCACTAGCTTGGTTGCCCTTCTGTTCCCAGGATACCTGCTGGTGACATTGATCTGAAGACAGAAGGACAGGGTAGTGTCTTTGCATGCATGTATGCATGCTGATTCATAAGGTGGATCTTTGGAAGACCTTGCCAGAAACATGTTTTGAATTTTTTGCTTCCAACAGGGTTTACAGAGGTTCTGTGAGGCTTCAGTGTTTGAAAAGAGTGCGTGGAAAATAAATTTAAAACTGTTACCAAAATAAAAAATTATTTTTGTTTGAACTGTACCTCCCGGCACCTTATTTGGAAAGATGAGGGATGTTCTGAGCGTGTATTTCATTCACTGTCCCTTTGCACTTCCTCGACTCCTAGGGACATTATGGAGTTCAGTTTGTTAATACATGAAAAGCCTTAAAGATATTGAAGTATGAAGCTTTCATTTGTTCAAGGGAAATTGGACAAACATTTTAAAAAATGCTTTTAAACGATCCTCCCAGTCTCTGTTTGCCTTAATATTAGGTTCTCCGTCTCTCTCCCTGTGTTCTCTCAGCTTCCAAGCATCTGGCCAGCCAAGCGTATTCCAATGTCACTGCATCCTTTCTTTGACAATCTGAGACTCTTCCTACTCTGTTGAAGGCCACAGTTATTAATGGCAATATAGCAATGTTAATGTCATTTTCAACTCTTAAGATGGAGATTTCTTCTTGCAGTAGCAAATGTAAAAAGGTAAAGGTAAAGGTGTGGCATGTTTCAAAAGTAATGAATCCGACTCTAGGGTTGCGGTGCTCATCTCCATTTCAAATCTGAAGAGCCAGCGCTGTCCAAAGACGTTTCCGTGGTCATGTGGCTGGCATGACTAAACACCAAGGTGCATGGAACGCTGTTACCTTCCCACCGAAGTGGTACCTATTTATCTACTTGCAAGTTCTTGCTTTCGAACTGCTAGGTTGGCAGGAGCTGGAACTAGAGACGGGAGCTCAATCCGTCATGCGGCACCTGGGTCTTGAACTGCTGAACTACTGACCTTCCACAGCCTGCAGTTCAGCGTCTTAACCACTGGAGCCACCGCAGCTCGCAAATGTATCTTTCCACTAATGGATTTGTGGCATGTTTCAAAAGTAATTAAAACGGGCAGGGAACCCCAGTTTTGAAGGGATCGATATTTTGTACAGAAATCAAACCCAAATTGGACATTTTAGAATCTGCAGCAGCTCAGTGGGAGAATGACGTTACTAACTTATTTGATGGACAGTCCTGCCTGCAATAGGAACTTTCCGAGCTTTATTATTTATGTTCTTTGATTCTTCCACACCATAGCTCTTCTGCAGTGTAAAATGCATTTTGTACATGCACATGGGGGTGATTGATATATTTTTCCATGCCATGCAGATGTTTTAGAGCCAAACAAGATAAGATGCTAGGAGATTCCCGGAGGAAATAGGGACTGATGTCATGATGTCACATGAGACAGTTTTAATACTCTCCCCTCAGTTGGTTTTGATGGTTGAAATTGATGTTCCTTCCTTAGGTTGTTATTGGCCTTGGAAGTGGGGTAAAAGCCAGCCTTCTTTTGCCTTTCCAGAATGAACAGTATGAGCAGAGGGTGTTTTCAGTTGTTGAAACTGTGA
>NW_015175502.1:80929-86493 GCF_001447785.1 Gekko japonicus | reverse complement strand
AGCCTTGGCAAAGGGGGAGTATGCTTCTAGTGGGGCACAGGGATTTCTAGGTTGGTTTTTAATATGCTTTTAGAGTACTGTATGTTTGTTTTTATATTTTTGTTACCTGCCTTGGGTCCTGAGGTACTTGGGAGAAAGGCAGGCATATAAATATTTTGAATAAATAGGTGCCAGGATCCACAGCAAGACAACGAAGTACACGCTTCCAAGAAGGTTTTACTTTATTGAAAAGCCATCAATGCATTAACATGAACACTGTTAGGAATGGCGGGTTACCTATTCACATAACAGGATATAGGCATTCGTATATGCTCCCCTAGCTCTACTCAATTAGATGGACTCCTGTGCGTGGGCATTTGGCCTATTCTCTAATGGCCACAAAACTGGGAGCGAAAGAAGCTCCCACGAAAGCTAGACACCACCAACATCTCCAGTAACCTTGACAGATAAGTGTTACAGCTTTGAAGCAATGAAGCGCATGGGAAGGAATGCACAGCAATTAGAAACACACACCACACTAATGGCAGCTTCAGCTGAAGATAGGGGAAGTGGTAGGCAGTTCTATTCATAAATTTCCCAGTGTCTCATCTAGTTTGGCTGTTATTTGGTATGGATTCCAGACATAACACCAGAGATCATTAATACCATGAGAAAATAGTTGTCAATACACTTCTGTTCTACCTAGTTATTCTACGGCTGTGGTCACACATACTAAATAATCCACTTTCAGTCCACTTTCCAACTGGATTTTGCCAGTTAAAACAGTAAAAATCTAGTTGGAAAATGCACTGAAAGTGTATTATTTAGCGTAGGGTGTCAAACATGCAGCCTGGGGGCCAGATTAGGCCCCCAGAGGGCTTCTGTCAGGACCACAGTAGAACTGGTTGTCTTATGCTTCCAGTTCTGCCGCTGCTGCGTCATCGTAGGTTTGCAGCTTACAGATAACACACCTGAAAAGCATAAGATTGCAACAGTACAGGCATTTTGATGCAATAATTCAGAGCAAGAGGTGTCAGTTATCAGACACTGTTAAATAAACAAAATATTGCAAGAGTGCTAATGTTTTAAGCATGTTTTTAAGTAAAAAAAAAACCTTTCTGTTTGTGTCCTTTATAAAGTTTATGTCTCCGCTACCTGCATTACATTTTATGACACACATGGCCTGGCCCAACAAGGTCTCATTTATGTCAGTTCCGGCCCTAATAACAAATGAGTTCGACACACCTGATTTAGCATGTGTGACCGCAGCCTAGGTATGTTTTAGAAATGAGTGATGTTATCAAGCTAAAGCTAAGCACGTGTTTAAATTTATCTCATTAAATAACTAAACATAAATGTGCAGAGCTTTAGATGGGCTGTATCTATAGTAAATAATGAAATAAACAGTTTATGCCTTGTGAAATAGGTGCATAACTCTATTTACACCAGTTTGGTGTAGTGGTTAAGTGTGCGGACTCTAATCTGGGAGAACCGGGTTTGATTCCCCACTCCTCCACTTGCACCTGCTGATGTGACCTTGGGTCAGTCACAAGCTCTGGCACAGCTGTCCTTGAAAAAGAGCCGTTTGTGTCAGAGTTCTCTCAGCCCCACCCACCTCACAGGGTGTCTGTTGTGGGGAGGGGAAGGGAAAGGAGTTTGTAAGCCGCTCTGAGACTCCAAGTGAAGGGCGGGGTAAAATCCAATCTCTTCTTCTCTTCTTCTTCTTATATCAAAGGTACAAAAACTGAAGATAAAGTGATTTTCCTAGGTCTGGGCTGTCTAGATACAGAGGGGCAGAATTGTTCCAGCTTTGCAGAAGGAAGCATGGCTGTCGTTAGAATATACCATAGAAAACCGATGGATTGTTTATTGCTGGTGTTTTTGTGCAATACTATCTATTGATCTTTGTCTGTGAGGCCATAGAAGAATGTGGTTAAAAATGTAGGCACATTCACTCATCTATTTTTTTCCCTTTCCCCAACACATTTGTTGCCTCTGTCATTTTGTTTGAACTCTGTTTTACAATGAAAGGTGTCTTGAACATCACAAACTCAAGAAATGCCTAATCCTGCCTGAAGCACTGATTCTTCGGTTTAGTGGATCAGAAGGGAATGGAAGCAGTAGCAAAATATCTCTGCTTTACTCCAAATATGTAACAAGCCATGTTCCAGTGTTCTCTCTCAGCAGGTTGGCCACTGTTAAACATCGTTTCCATGTAGCTGAAGTTCCATCTGTCTGTGAGAACATGGGAGATCTTTTCTCAACGCGGGGGGAAGGAGGTGTGGCTGTTCGTCCCAGAGCAAAATAAAGCGCGGTAGCCTGATCACACGGTCCCCCGAGTCTCTGTGCTTAGGCTGTTAGCTGGCAATCACACGGCGATGCTGCAGCGTGGCAAAGAAGTGGTGCGGCACAATCACACAAACGTTTCGTGTTTGTGCGCATGCGCAGTTCCACAGCGCAGCACTGCTTTCAGATTTGTATTTGTGCGCATGCGCTTACAAAGAAACATCTGGTTTGCGATGGGATGTGGACGGGTGCCGGATGTCATGGGATACTAGTGCTCCCGCGATCAGACGCCCGCCTGTGCCGTGCATTTTCTGGATACTAGTGCACTTTCCTTGGTACTTTTTAAACTCCGCATCTTTGGTGGGATGCCACGGATTGGCCACTGGTGCGCTAAGCTTCCCAGATGTTGCGGTGTGATCACACCCCGAAAATCCACCCGACATTCATGCCTCTTGCGCGGCAACTTCTCTGTGTGACCGGGACCTGAGTTTATCAGATATCATGGAACAAACACCTGTCGCTACCACATCTCCTGGGAGGCAGCAGCTCTGGTGAGGGTACCTTGCCTTGGAGGATCGAGTTTCCATCTCCATTGCCAGAGCGTCGCCCAGCTACGTGCCCAATGTTCTGGCGTCACATCTGGGCGATGGCATGATGCAGCGGGGATGTGTTCCACCAAGGGATGTTCCAGCCAGGAACCATGTGTCCCCCGCCAAATCGAAGGTAGGTACCTGGTAACCCTATTGAAGTATTTGAGAAACAGCACCAGGTATTCTTTTCCTTTTGCTCTCAGTTCTTTGGATTCAGCCCTGTGTTTCTTTTTAAGAAAAATTATGTCCAAATGGCGAAGGGAAGAGCAACTTGAGTTAAAGGACAGCCTAATCTCTTTTGTTGAAGGCATGAAAAAAGTGATTGGATAAGAAACCAATGCCAGTTAGATTTTAAAGCAGAAATATAACAAACTAGATTATGGATGCCCGGGAGCATGACTTACTATTTACATGCCAGTTTTCATTCAGCCTTGCTTTTTTGTTCTGGTCTATATGATCAAGAGATAGACACTTAAGTTCTTCAATCGATTAGAATTTGCTTAACGACAAAAGACATGGAGTTGCACCATGAATACAGTAGGGCTTAGATGCACAGACGGATATGACTTTTTGTGGTATTAAAAGGATGCACTGTGTAGTTCGGAGATGCTAAGGTTCCCATGCTTGCATTTCATTTCAATCATTTCCATTATCACAGTTCAGAAGTGAAGCAAAATGGAAATAAAACAATTTCTAAACCAGTGTGATTTGCTTTGGCAGGAGTGGCACATTAAACCCAGTGAGATCCATAAATGATGCCAAACTCAAAAGTGGTTGCAATTTATTCCAGTAGTTGGCTGTGACAGTTACTTTATTGACCAGGCCGTCTCTTCACACTCTCTCTTTAAATCTCCCAGTCTGCATTTTCTTCAGCCTGACCTCTGGAGCATGGTTTGTGGCTTAACTTAACCAATGGCCATATCTTTCTCTGTTTGCTTTGCCTGCCAGTTTGGTGTAGTGGTTAAGTGCCTGGACTCTAATCTGGGAGAACCGGGTTTGATTCCTCACTCCTCCACTTGCACCTGCTGATGTGTCCTTGGGTCAGTCACAAGCTCTGGCACAGCTGTCCTTGAAAAAGAGCAGTTTGTGTCAGAGCTCTCTCAGCCCCACCCACCTCACAGGGTGTCTGCTGTGGGGAGGGGAAGGGAAAGGAGTGTGTAAGCTGCTCTGAGACTCCAAGTGAAGGGCGGGGTATAAATCCAATCTCTTCTTCTTCTTTGTGCTCTCATGATAATGGGTATCCAGCCCCACCTGTGACTCCTCACTCCTGCTTTCCTCCTCTGACTCATTCTCTGAGGCCATGGCTTCTACCCACTGCAGCTGGTCACACTCAGTATCATTCTCCTCTAGCCCCGACTGGCTACATATCTGTTCCTTTAAGAGGCCAACAAATGCTCCCCAGCTTTTCCTGACTATCTGCCTAATTGCTCCCTCTCCCAGAAGCCAGGGACCACCTACTATCCACTGGGGAGTTCTCAGTTGTGGGAGAAGACTCATCTCCAGAATGACTGAAAGGGTGGTCTACTGTGAAGAAGGGTGCACTGAGTTGGGCACTTAAACCAGGGGGCCAATATTGGAGGTGTCCCATGGTCAGACATCGCCTTCAGGACTACTTCTGTAAGTCATTCCCATGTATTTTCAGAAATGCTCATTTCCAAAGCACTTTGCTTCTGAATTCACATCTCATCCATATTTCCTTGAAGGCAGTTGTGTGTAGTTGGCTTTTCCCTGGGTGACTGTAGGTGAACTGTACATAGGCTATATATGAAGAGTCATATTCAGTGGTCACTTGCACTTTGTGGGGCTGGCTTTGTGTGGGGTTCATCGGGAGCAACCTATCATGCCCGGGCCCAGCTAAGTTTAGGTCGAATTTGCATTTTAAAATCAGTTTCATGCTGCTGTGACGCCGTCTTTCTCTGTGCTTGTTTGAATGTTGTTTGGAGAAGATTCTTTTAAAGCAGTGCAGAGGTGCAGTGACAGTGGAGCCCCCCCCAAAGGACGATAAACATATGGGGACGTGCAAAAGTCTGCTAGCACTCCTGAGGTGTGAAAATGACACCAAATGTAGACAGCCTTTTTTGAAGGCGGAGTCAAAAGGCTGGGACACCGGTGGGAAAGACCAATGCAGATTCAGCCTTAGAATTCTTACTCTACTAGAAATGTGGCTTTAAAGAATGTTGTGAAAATAAGCTTTTCCATGTGGCAGATCAACTGCAAGTACTGGACTTCACCACTGATCTTAGCTTAACTTGCAGACCCTCCTCCCATAGCTAATTTGGCTATTGCAGCCAGGGGATACAGATATAAGCATTTATACCTGATTATAAAAACAAAGGAGCTGCTGTGGCTCAAGTGGTTAAGACGCTGAACTGCAGGCTGTGGAAGGTCAGTAGTTCAGCAGTTCGAGACCCGGGTGCCGCATGACGGAGTGAGCTCCTGTCTCTAGTTCCAGCTCCTGCCAACCTAGCGGTTCGAAAGCAAGAAATTGCAAGTAGATAAATAGGGACCACTTCGGTGGGAAGGTAACAGCGTTCCGTGCGCCTTGGTGTTTAGTCATGCTGGCCACATGACGACGGAAATGTCTTCAGACAGCGCTGGCTCTTCGGCTTTGAAACAGAGATGAGCACCGCAACCCTAGAGTCGGATTCGACTGGCTTTCAAGCCAGGGAACCTTTACCTATAGAAACAAACGGAGAACTGCCCCCGCTG
>NW_015175502.1:75812-78482 GCF_001447785.1 Gekko japonicus | reverse complement strand
AGAGCCCAGGGGGCGGGCACATACAACAAGCCACACCCCCTGCTCCCAGCAGCCCTCAGTCACAGCAAGAAGCAGCCAGGTAAGCTGCAGAGCTCTCCCCCCCCCGGCCCCCCAGTCCAAAACAGTCCAGTGGCACCTTTAAGACCAAGCTTTATTCAGGTACAAGCTCTCCCTCCTCTGAGAGGACTGATCTACAAGTTCCCCCCTCCCATAGCTAGCAATCCAAAACAGTCCAGTGGTGCCTTCTGACACACTTCTGGTGATGCCAGGGGGTGTGACATCTGCTAATGAGTTATGCTAATGAGTTATGCTAATGAGCTCCTGCACCTCTTTTTCTACGAAATGACCCCTGCTTCCCAGTCCCCTCCACTCTCAGTCTTCCAACATCCAGTCCAACCCTCTCATACAGATTGCTGTAGATCAATGCTTGTTCTGTGTCTGATGCTTAGCTAACCCTACACAGAGACCTGTGTCTCTGATGCTTTTTTATTATTTATTATGTGTGTCTGATGCTTGAGCTGGCTCTGTCCGGAGTCTGCCTGTGGTGAGCAATGCTCCCTCTTGTGAGCAAAAATCCTACTTTGCGAGCGATTTGGCTGCTGCATGAATTACTTTGCTCTGGAGCTATCCTTCCTGAGCCAAGACAAAAATGGGTGAGCCAGAGGCTGTGAGCTAGCCCACACTAACTCAGCTTAGAGGAAACACTGGTGGTGAGTCCCCTCTAGATTCAGATTCACCAGTGATGCACCAGTGATAACAAGATGGCTCCAGGGGTCCTAAGTTATATAGACCTTCATAAGGAAAACAAAGGGGTCTTTTGGAGATGGGAAATCAGTTATACGCTATTAGGAGGAGGTTGGTTGCATCATAAAGAAGCAAGGATTGAAACCTGAGCTGCTCTTGCTTTCTGTGCCAGTTTCTTCTGGCCAGTCCTCCGGCTTCTTCCCTGCTTCCTTCCTGTGTTGATTGATCATGGAAAGCAAGTAAGCACCCCCACCCTGTACTATTATAGCAGCCAATACCACAGTTACAGGTAAGACCAAAAGAAAAAAAGGGACATCGTGGGATGCAGAGACTTCGCAAGATAAATGAATGTCTGGGAATCAGCTTTTGAATAAATGTGGTTCAAACTGTGGTCTATCCCTCATACTGAGTCACATATAAAAGATATATCTTGCTTAGCCAAACAGTCCTTGGTTTTGTGCCTCAGGTATCCCAGCTTAGCAAAGACTGTACTCTGAGCATTATTATAGGGAGACCTCATGATGTTTTGTCTAGAGGGATCTCAAATATGTTCCAAACATGGTGAAAAAAAAGTAGATAGTGCAATTCCCCGAGGGTTATATCCACTTGGACTGCAAGTTGAGGAATGACATGTATGAATATTATTTTACCCATGGTAAAAACAAAGTACTCATACCACTTTGCATGGGGTAAACTTGAATGTCAGGAAGATGATTTGTAGTAAAAAGAGAGCCTAGGATCTTATGCCAAAGTCAGGGGTCATTTCCTGCAGGAGCGCACAGGAGCGGAGTTCCGGCAGTAAGGAGCCCATGCAACAAACCCCACCCCCTGCTCCCAGCAGCCCTCAGTCAGCTCATGAGGAGCAATAAGCAGCCAGGTAAATTGCAGAGCCCCCTCCCTGGCCTGCCTTCAGGTACAAGCTCTTCCTGCTCTGCGAGGGCAGATATGCGTGTCCCCCCTCCAATAGCTAGCAATCCAAAACAGTCCAGTGGAGCCTGAGTGGTGGGTGTTGCCTTCTGACACACTTCCGTTGATGTCAGGGGGTGTGGCATATGCAAATAAGTTATGCTAATTAGTTATGCTAATGAGCTCCTGCACCTCTTTTTCTATGAAATGACCCCTGGCCAAAGTTAACCCTAACCCTAACCCTGAAAAATAAATGCGTGCTGCTGTTCACAGCTAATTGTCCGGTAGGGAATCTGGCCTCTGATACCTTAACTCTAAATAAACTAACCGCAGTCTGGCCTTTCAGTTACATGCAGTAAGGCTTGTGTTTGCTTGGCTAAAACACACAGGATCATGGCCTTTTCCTTTCTATAGCAAACAGTGGAAGAGCTTGGCTATGCTTGATGATTATATGGGGCTCTTACCTATCTCCTTTGCACAGTGCAGCCCAATCCATATTTCACAGTGGTTGAATGCATCTGCCCTATGTTTTGGCTTTTGGTGTCACCTGTCTGTTGATACTCTGACTGGTTTTTCGAGGATAAGGTAGGAATTTAAGGTCAAGGGGCAATATGTCAGTGTTGACTCCTCTTGGTGAATAGTCAGAAATATATTGGTTGTGAAAATACATAAAATCTTTTTAGAGACGTTTAAAATAAACACCCCTCTAACGCCTGAAACATATCTGCTTAATATGATTCTGGATAATATAAAAAACCACAAACATATCTATATATCTAATAGTGAAGTGGCCCCATCTGTGCGGATATCTAAATCCGCACTTTGGGGGCACCTGGGGGGGAGGGAGAGGTTTGTGCACACGTGGGGCAGTCCTAAATCCTGGGGGGAAAAACGGGGGGATGTTTAAATCCCCCCAGAAACTCACAGAGCGTCCCCTGCGCATGCGCAGGGAACGCTCTGCGACTGCCGCCACTGCTTGGGAGGGAAGTGGCAAGCGGTGAGCAGGGAGGGGGGGCCTTG
>NW_015175502.1:74193-75136 GCF_001447785.1 Gekko japonicus | reverse complement strand
TAAGGCATCTGCCTATGGGGAGATCTTGAATATGTCCAGAATTCATTGAGCTTTATGAATGGAAGCAACTAATGAACTGTTATTTTTAATCTATGTATAAATTAAAAGTGGACTTATGTATATTTTGATGTGAAATGAAATGAAATTGTGAAAATGAATTCATTTTTTAAAAAAGAAAAGAAATATATTGGTTGTGGTTGCAGTGAGGACCTTACACTCTATACTGGCTTCCCTTTTGCTCCCAACGTCTTCATCCTAATCTTTAAGCTTTTTAATGTCGACTGACTGACTTGTGCACAGCACAGTGGTTCAAAACTATTTTGTAAGAACCGGGGGCAGGGGGGTTAAGTGAAGGCATCTGCCTATGGGAAGATCTTGAATATGTCCAGAATTCATTGAGCTTTATGAAATACGGTTCATCATATTTATGTATTTGCTTGCTTGCTTAATTCATTTATACACCACCCTTCTGCCTGTGGGGACCCCAAGCTGTACGCAAGGCTGGGAGTGTGTGATGCCTGAAGGTCACCCAGCAAGTGTTCTATGTCAGAACTGAGATTCAAATCTCGTTCTCCCAGATCCTAGCCCAACACTAGCCAGTACACCATGCTGGCTTTAGAGATCAACAATCAAAGTGCACGGGAGATACATGTGTAGATTTGGTGTGGGGGAGAATGCATTCTTTTGCTCTTCATTTCCCGCATGAAAGTGTAAAATTTCTTCTGTTTTGCCATGACCAGTCCGTGAAATTGCTGATCGTTTTCTTTTCGTTTACTGAAGGTCCCAATTATAAGATCACTCTGAGGAACTGAGAGCCCTGGCTGGCATGGAAATTTAGTTTGGAAGTGATTTGCTCAGGTCTCGATATGTATGCCTTGCAGGGTGCTCAAGCTGCTTTTACAGCTAATGTTAACGTTTTGTCTGAAGTAGGAAACCCACTGGG
>NW_015175502.1:59295-74137 GCF_001447785.1 Gekko japonicus | reverse complement strand
GAAGCCGTGCATACTTGTGCCCTGATCACGGGACAAATGCGCCATTCTTCTTGCTCAAAGCTCCTGTCTTAATAAGAAAGAAGGAGGGCGAGCGAGTGAGTGATTTTATAGTTTACTTTATGACTTGGAGATGTTTCCAGTGTTTCACAGAAGCAGCAATAACCTTTGTGCATTAACATTTAACTCTCATAATAGATGACAGGGGTAAGTTGTGTCTATTTCCCCCAGGTAAAACGCAAGCATCTTGCCATGCAAGAGATGCATAAGTTCTTCTTGTCTGACATTACTCTGGAAGTGCAAAAATACATAGACCAATAGTATACAGTCACTATTGCTGCTTCTGTTTACTGTCCAGTTAGGGAACAGTCACGGTTCCAAAGTTCAGACCTTGTTTATGTGCTTAAATTTGTGTCTCACCCTATCCCATATCCTTAGGATCGGTTGTTATAGAATGGAAGAGGATTTTTAAAGAAAGTAAATTAACCTAGGTCCTGTTCATACGAGCCGTTTGGGCCGGGAGAAGGACGGATCAGGGCCGCAGCAAACGGACGCGATCCCACAGCAACACCATCTGGGGAGCATCATGTTTCCGCCTCCGATCCGTCCCATCCCGCCCATACAGTGCACCTAGGGAGGTGGTTCTTTCGGATGGGCCGCGGCAAGTGCGGCCGTGGGATCGCCGGCGCGTCCTTGAGCCGGTGCATCCCCGGCTCCTGGCCAAACTGCGCATGTGTGAGCATGCGCAGTTCGCCAGGCTCCCCTTCGCACAGTCGCATTCTCCCTGGCATCTGATCGTGCCGGGGAGCGATGCGGCGTGTCAAGTTTGGTGCGGTTCTGCTTAGCCGCGTTCCAGCCGTCCCATGTGGCAGGGACCCTAGTCTCCCTATGCGTGCCAAGTAGTACTCATCAAGCCTACATTAAACTCTTTAACAACAGTTTCCTGCAGGATGATACTTTTATTTATTAATAAGTACCCAAGGGTACACTTTTATTATTTTTTCCATTATATACTACAGACATACAAACATACATACAAACAACCCCTAACTACCCCCCACAACATATAACATATAACAAGAGACTTTATCATTTCTTCTGCTTGTTAGATTTCTAAATTCATTATCTATTTTGCTAAGCTTATCTTTTCTGCGTTCTCAAATTACTACATTTATTTATCAGTTGCATTTACATTATACCAATCGTAGAATCTCTTCCAAGTTTTTTGAAAAGTCCATTCTGTACCAGCTCTTCTCTCAAGTGTCAGTTTATCATTTTCCGCCGTTTCAAATATTTTATTCACGTATTCTTGTTTCGTTGGTATTTCCATTGTTTTCCAATATTTAGCATATACTATCCTTGCAGCTGTCAACATATGAACTATCAAATACCTATCTGCTTTATCAAAGTATTTTGGAAATATCCTGCATGATAATACTGATGAAATTTGTAATTACTTGGTTTGAAATAAAAATTTGCCTGGTGCACCATATGTAATGCCTACCATAGATTATGAGATTAATATCATTTCCGTCAGTAGTTTTAAATCAGCTTGTAATGCAAAATGTGATTGTGCATGTGTGTAAAATGTGCTTGCTTGGGTAGGATCTCACTTTATATTGTAAGCCAGTTTAGCACTCTCAGTAAAAAGTCAGCTTTTTAAAATAAACAAGTCGTGTTCAACGGTACCCATAATTGGCAGGTTGGTTCGGCTGCTGCACCTGCTGCAGAATGATTTGATGGCTGAGGTGAAGATTTTTCCACCCTTGTGGGGGGGGGGCACAGTGTTACAGCACTGCTACAAAAAATGAAATGTGCCTTGGACTCATCACAGACCCTGCATTTTGTCTTTTTTAAAATAATAATTGCAATTTAAAAAGGTAAAGGTTCCCTTGCTCGAAAGCCAGTCGAATCCAACTCTAGGGTTGCAGTGCTCATCTCCGTTTCAAAGCCGAAGAGCCAGCGCTGTCCGAAGACATTTCCGTGGTCATGTGGCTGGCATGCCTAAACATCAAGGCGCGCGGAACGCTGTTACCTTCCCACCGGAGCGGTACCTATTTATCTACTTGCAATTTCTTGCTTTCGAACTGCTAGTTTGGCAGGAGCTGGAACTAGAGACAGGAGCTCACCCCGTCTTGCGGCACCCCGTCTTGTGGTCTTGAACTGCTGAACTACTGACCTTCCACAGCCTGCAGTTCAGCGTCTTAACCACTTGAGCCACCGCAGCTCAAGTAAATTGCAATTTACTTTGTGCTAAACTGTTTTTATAGTTTTGCAAGTCACTTTGGGTATGACTGTTGGTGGAAACATGGGTAGGGGGAATGCTCTAAATAAATAAAACCGTTCGGGATAGAAGACATTTACCCATCGTTGCTGTTGCCCTTCTTTTTTAATTGGAGAGCTCTTCATTCATCTCCGATGTAACATCTAGTTTGGTCCTCTGAACCTGAAAAATGTGGAGGTTTCCCTATGACTCTGCCTTTTATCTGGAATGTATCTCTTGGCACATGTTGTTGTTAATGTGGGAAAGGCAACAAGCCAGGACCATTTTTAAATCAAATGTACGTTGCAGCCAAAGTTGGCTTCACCTTTCCAGAGATGTGGGTAATGCAAAAACCCATTAAACCATGTCTTGTGAAAACAGCCTATGACTGGTGGGATATGATCTGTGCCAAGGGGATAAGGTTGACTCACGTGTACGTGTATGACTTAGGAAATTGTGGCTGCAAGAGAACAAAGGCAGAGGTGTGTATGGAAGAGGGAAAATATTGTTGCTATCTTTACCGCTTATGCAGTTTTCATCGGAGGTGAAGGTATTTTTAACTTGAGTATGGGCGGCGGGGGGGAAGTGAAATGATTTTACATGTAACAGCTTCATTTCAGCCCAGCAAGAGTCGTTCTATATATAACATTACTGTGACTGTTTTGAAAGAAAAGCCACCTGAGTTCTCCCATTAAGCCTTTTAATTTCCACTACAGGTGCAGGGCCAGTCATTGTGTTAAGAGGGAAGTGTGACACTTGGAATAATGCATGTTTAAATTAAACTTTTAGCATCTGGGCTTTGGTGAAACAAAAAAACCCGACGACGTGTGAAACCCTAGAGTTTTTCAAGATTAGAAAAGGAAGAATAGGCAGGAGTAGTCAGTTTTCTCCATTTTTATGTCAAGGAATAAATTTAAACTGTTGTTGGGTGCTTTTTCTTTCCCTTGGCTAGTTTGGTGTGGGACAGAGGCTTTCAGAGGTTCCCTACTCAGAAATCTGGCAAAAGTAGAAAAACTGCCTGGGGAAAAAATGTGTCTGCCATTCCCCATCACAGGGGAGTGTTGGATATATTCCAGGATGCACTTAGGCCTGGCCTCAACATGTAGAAGAAGAGGAGGAGAGATTGGATTTATACCCCGCCCTTCACTACCCAAAGGTGTCTTAGAGCGGCTTACAAACTCCTTTCCCTTCCCCGCCCCACAACAGACACCCTGTGAGGTCAGTGGGACTGAGAGAGCTCTGAAAGAAATGGCTCTTTTTTAAGGACAGCTCTTATCAGAACTACGGCTTGCCCAAGGTCATCCAGCCAGGTGCGAGTGGAGGAGTGGGGAATCAAATCCGGTTCTCCCAGATTAGAATCCGTGCACTTAACCACGACACCAAACATGTAGCAGAATCACATGGAAAGAAGATGGCAGCATGCAGTGGGCAACAGAATGGTTTGTGCTGCTGTAGACTGAGTGTGGGAGGAATCCCATTTTTGAATGAATGGAACCCTTCCTGTGCATAGATAAGTAAGAGGGAGAATGAGTTGAGCTACTGTCTTTCTCCTTAGGGTTTTTCTTCTAGGGAATTTTTTAATTTAGGAAAGCATTTAAACCCCCCCCCCCATTTGCTATCAAAACCACTCTAGTGCTTCAGTATTCCACCACCTTATTCTGGTGAATGTACAGGTCAGACCTTGTGAAAAGTACTGGATTCGCCACATGGAGGACTCGGACTACGACATCCGTTCAGATGCGTTCATTGTACTTCACAACAAGACTAACTTAATGGCCATGCAAGGCCAACTATATACACTCCACCCGGCACACCTATGTTCCCATTGGAGGGTTTGAATTTCCCGCCATGGGTACTATTGGTGGACTCAAGGTGGACTAGGATCCGAGGTCCCCTTTGTGTTTGGGGACCAAGCTCCTGCTTTAGCCGTGGACCCCTGATAGTGGTCCGCATACATAACACCTTGGTTCTCATGATGTCAAATCGAAGAGGTTAGGTCAGTGCTCCAGATAAAGTGAGTATGTCACTTCTGAGAGCTTGCCAGAATTCAGTCATGGCATCTGTTTTCAGTGTCAAGGTCTAAAACTACAGCATAGAAAGAAAAAGAAAAAGAAACAGGTGAAAGTGCCCTTAAGCAAGTGAACAGTGTATTTACCTGAACACTGGGTGACTACAGGGAATCTCCACATGTCACAGATTAGAGGAAAGAGCTTTAAAAGGTTCTTTCCCCTAGGTAGTCCGAGCTCAGCATCTTCTTTTGTAGAAATTAAGCACTGAGTCTCCTCTAATGCATGGGGTTGGGGGTGGTAACTGAGCAGCCAAATCAACTGAAAATGTTCCCTGGGAGTAGACACTGTGAAATGTACTCATATGGAGGTACTTCTTTTGACTGTTTTTAAAAGGAGAAGAGCATAATAAATGTTATGCTTAAGAATTCATTGTCACTTTGCTGTACAAAATAGCTCTGAAAGGTGGACAGTATATTGCAAAACAGAAAGTGTATCATGAACAGAGTATAACATGTCTTTTGACAAGAAATTGTGGTCCGATTGCAAATTTAAACTGGAAACAAAGGGACTGGTTACAATGTTCCCTCTAAGCCATGGAGTCTCGTGAGCAAAAATTCTACTTTGTGAGCTACTGGCATTAAAGTTGTGAGCAGGTGATTTGGCTGCTGCATAAATTAGTTTGCTCTGGAGCCCTCCTTCCTGAGCTAAGGCAAAAATGTGTGAGCCAGAGGCTAAAAGACTGTGAGCTAGCTCACACTAACTCAGCTTAGAGGGAACACTGGACTGGTATATGGATTTGCAATAGCAGCTTATGGACCTGTGCATTGTCTGAATGTATAATGTACTGCAAGAGATGACTAATGTCCTCAAGGAAGAATCTGCTTCAAGAGAAGTAATCAATTTCCCTAGTCTTCTGTCCCTCCCCCAAACCAGGGATAGAGGGCATTTTTTAATTATTTTTATTTTTTGCTGGTGGGGCACCCATTATGTGTGTGTACAGAACTGCCAGAAGTGGTGTATCACTCAAAAAAATGCTTCAGGTTTATTAGAAAGATACCATATGTGTGTGAGAAAGTGTCCATAATATATCCAAGTGCCAGACCATTTAGGGCTTGAAGACTGTTTAGGAAGATCTTTAATGCTATTTTTAAAGTTTTACATGCAACGTGTAAAAGTATCTATTTGTCTGTAGTGGTCTGCATGGGCGTATGGGCTGTATAACTCTGAAACCATTAAAGCGCCAAGGTGCTAAGTTTATTGTTGTTCCTGAGCATTCATCAAAGGGTCAATTTATATGGATAAATACATTTTCATCCCAAGACTACTATCTGGAAAATAAAATGATCCACAAAGATATAGGAGGTATCCAGGGGTCATTTCCTGCAGGAGAATGCTATTTTTAAAGTTTTACATGCAGTGTGTAAAAGTACCTATTTGTCTGTAGTGGTCTGCATGGGCGTATGGGCTGTATAACTCTGAAACTATTAAAGCGCCAAGGTGCTAAGTTTATTGTTGTTCCTGAGCATTCATCAAAGGCTCAATTTATACGGATAAATACATTATCATCCCAAGAACACTATCTGGAAAATAAAGTGATCCCCAAAGATATAGGAGGTATCAGTCACTTTGTCAGAGTCCTTAGTCAGGTTATGCAACACAGGGCTTCATGAGAAGATAACTGTTTATTGGTAAATCCAGTACTAGAGACACGTGTACAGCTTGTGTCAGGAATGGCCGTCAATACTAGGGCCTCTGACTTACACTAGAATCAAACATCCTCCCAGTAAGTGTGAGCCAATGGATACATCGCTCGCATGCGGGCAAAGCAAGCAGGCAAAGCAAAAGCCGTTAACTTTCCCAGCCAAGTAAAAGTGCAGCTGGAGCATCTACAAGGCCAAGCATAAGATAGCAAACAATTGGTGAGCCAGGGAGAGCTGAGATAGAAAACGGGAGGGCACCCCTCCACGTTCCAGACCGATGACAGGGCTACCTGACATCATCTGTCTTTGGGTTAAATCAAGAGTTCCAGGCTGTCATCTATTTCTCATTTAACATTTGTACAGCTATTGATCTACGCAGTTCGTTTTTAGCTTATCAGGTATGTGGACTTTACCTTGTCGTTGCCATTCATATGCATCCAACTGCAAGCATCTTTTCCTAGCCTAGTATTAAATGTTATATAAGAAAAGGTGCAGTGAGGAAAAATCCCATTTGGAATACTTTCAGTTCGGTCATGAACAGCGGAGAAAATATATAATCCTTCCACTTCCTTGTGGGTGCCTTTGGGGAGGTGACTTGCATAACTAGCTAGCCTTCTTTCCTGTATCATTTTCCTTTTACCCCTGAAAAATAAAATGTGGACTTTACATAAGTACTCTAAATACTGTCGAGTGTCTGATAAGAGGATTTCTTCATCCATGCTGAGCTCCTGTGGTATCATGCATCAATTTCATTATGTTGTATGAAATGCTTATTGGAATTTTTGCCATTAACGTCTCCTCTATGCATTATCTGCAACGCATAATGGATTGTATGTCTGAATGAAAGAAAACATCCTGCAAAGCCAGAAAGCCTTGTAAGTTACAAGTATCTGGGTCTTTAAAATGTTATGAGCTCATTAAGTTAAAGAGAATATTTGTCTAGTATGCTCCGACACTATAGAATTTAAATGAGTCCCTCCTTCCCTCCCTCCCTTTTTATGTTCATTAGAAATATTTTGTAAACTCACTATTCCTTTTTTTCAGAGTTGATCCCTGGTCTGCAGATTTCATAAGGGCGGGGGCGGGAAGGCTAGACCAGTCTAGGATTCATGCAAATGGGAGAGGGGAATACAAGAATATAAACAAGAGCGGTCCAAATGTGACATAAGAAATGGACGGCAGCCTGCAACTCTTGATTTAGTCCAAAGATGAATAACTTCAATATTCTTGGGGATCACTTTATTTTCCAAATAGTGGTCTTGGATGGAAATGGAAATAAACACACAGTGAACGAGGGCTGCACACGTCTGTACCTGCCTGCTGCCGACAAATGCTATCACCAGAGGACATTTGTGAGACCATGGTTGGTGGAGCTGTCGGGCTGAAAGGAAACCAGTGGGAGCTAAAGGAGGACAGGGAATTGCTCTGTGAAGTGGTTACCCCAGGCCCATAGCCACGGTTTTTTTAAGTTGGGGGGCATTTAAATTTCTTAGGGGGCACTGGCTAACCGAATGAAAGGAATATCCGGCTCCTTCCCCGCACCTGCCACTGCTTGGGGGCCCTGGGCTGGATGGGAAGTTGTGGGGCCTTGCCAGTAAGTCAGGGGGCCTAGCCCCAAGATGCCCCACTGTAGCTATGGACCTGGGTTACCCTCAAATGCACATCCTATGAGCTCGGTCTTCCCTTCCCCCATATAATCCTTTAAAAGAGAGGATAAGTGGAATAGGATTTGTTAAGAATGAGTGAGTTTGCTTGTCTTAGCCAACATGTCCCATTGAGTCCTCGTGCCCTCCAGTTCCAGGGAACTGCTGAGTAAAAGGAAACTCTGCCACAGCCACATGACAGCCACGGCCTCAATGTTCCCTCTAAGCTGTAGAGTCTCGTGAGCAAAAATTCTACCCTGTGAGCTACCGACATTAAAGCTGTGAGCGAGTGACTTGGCTACTGCATACATTAGTTTGCTCTGGAGCCCTCCTTCCTAAGACAAAAGTGTGTGAGCCAGAGGCTAAAAAACTGTGAACTAGCTCACCCTAACTCAGCTTAGAGGGAACACTGGCCACGGGTGCTGTGGTTTTTTGCAAAAACAATTAACATCCACCTTTGCCTTTTTAACAATTCCCATTTGTGTTGAGTCAGACACTGTATTGTTACCACAATGCTGGCTTTACTCTCTTTCATTCCTCTTCTGCAGTGTATTTTTTAAGCTATCCTTCTCCTCCCCTGAACTTGGACTTCCTCTCCATGTGTGTGGCTGCCCCACCACCCCGCGTCAGAATTCCGAAGGTGCCCACAAAATGGCCAGGGACCCCTGACATAAAAAGTGCGAAAGATCACTATTTCCCGACTGGAATGTCTAGTCCACATATGGTTCCTGGCTTCTTAGCTACTCTGTACAGTGCCTGAGTCCCAACCTCTGTGCTGGGCAGCACTTATGCCACCATCACGGGGAGGGGCTGTGGCTCAGTGGAAGGGTGTCTGCTTTGTGTGCAGGAAGTCCCAAATTCAATCCCCACCATCTCCAGTTAAAAGGGCCAGGCATTAGGTCAGGGGTGTTAAATGTGCGGCCTGTGGGCTGGATCCAGCCCCCACAGGGCTCAAAACTGGCCCCCAAGCAACTTCCTTCTCCTGCTTCCTTTCCCAGGACTGCTACTGCAGCCACACCCTAGCTTGCTTTCCCCCCTAGCTCCCTCAGTGGCTCTTTGCTTCCTGATTCCTGCCTCTTGCCTTGCTCTCTCCCTCCCTCTGTTCCTCTGGATTTATTTTCTTTCAAAAAGACCCTGATGAGGAATTAGAACACTTGGATTGGTCCTTATATTGTGGAGTGATTTTAGATGCCAAAGGGTAATAGCACACATTGGTAATGAGACAGGTAAGGTAAAGGTTCCCTTGCTAGAAAGCCAGTCGAATCCGAATCTAGGGTTGCGGTGCTCATCTCCGTTTCAAAGCCGAAGAGCCAGCGCTGTCCGAAGACGTTTCCGTGGTCATGTGGCCGGCATGACTAAACACCAAGGTGCACGGAACGCTGTTACCTTCCCATCGAAGTGGTACCTATTTATCTACTTGCAATTTCTTGCTTTCGAACTGCTAGGTTGGCAGGAGCTGGAACTAGAGATGGGAGCTCACTCCATCATGCGGCACCCGGGTCTCGAACTGCTGAACTACCGACCTTCCACAGCTCAATTCAGTCCAGGAGGATGCATTTCAGCAGTCTCTCTTTCTAATCTCCCTTTGAAATTCCTTTGTGAGAGCACTGCTACTCTTAGGTGAGCAACTGAATATTGTGGTTTCTAATATCAGACTTATGTCCATTTATTCTCTGCATCCTCCAGGACTGAATCCTCCTGCAGCCGTAGTTCTGATAAGAGCTGTCCTTGAAAAAGAGCCGTTTCTGTCAAGAGCTCTCTCAGCCACACCTACCTCACAGGGTGTCTGTTGTGGGGAGGGGAAGGGAAAGGAGTTTGTAAGCCGCTCTGAGACACCTTTGCGTAGTGAAGGGCGGAGTATAAATCCAATCTCTTCTTCTTTTTCTTGTTACCAGTGCTAATTATCTCCATACCTAGTTCGCCTCTGCATATCGCACCTAATCCAATCATGCCTACTATTGCCATTTGGCACCTGAAATCATCTTTATAAAGTTTATATCTCTGGTACCTCATGTTACATTTCATAGCACTCATGGCCCAGCCCAACAAAGTGACATTTATGTCAGATCCGGCCCTCATAACAAATAAGTTCAACACCTCTGCAGTAGGTGTTATGACAAAACCTCTGCCTGAGACCCTGGGGAGTCACTGCCGGTCTGAGTAGACAATAGTGACCTTAATGGGCTGATCCAGTGTGTTCATATGTATATTCAAGGACCTTTTAAGAGAGTATTACACAGGGCTTTTTTTGTAGAAAAAGTCCAGCAGGAACTCATTAGCATAATAGGCCACACCCAGAAACAGAAACTCATTAGCATATTAGGCCACACCCCTGATAGTACAGCTCATTAGCATATTAGGCCACACCCCCATGTTACCAGAAGTGTGGTCATCCAGCCACACCCACCTTTTGCTTCTTATTCTGTTTACCTTGTTTGTTGTCAAAACCCAGGGCCTTTTTTGTAGCAGGAACTTCTTTGCATGTTAGGCCACACACCCCTAATGTAGCCAATCCTAATGAGTTTCTGCTGTTGGGTGTGGCCTGTTATGCTAATGAGTGTCTGCTGGGTGTGGCCAACTTGGGAGCCAGCCGGAACTCCGTTCCTGTGCGTTCCTGCCCCAAAATAGCCCTGGTATTACATATGCATTTCCAGATACAGACCAATAAATGAAGATTAGCTCTTAAGGGTGGGTGGGTATTCCAATGTAATGCTTTCTACATCAGATGGATATATCAATCTATATCTAGATCATCTCTCTCTCCCACTCTCTCTCATGCTTTCCATAATGCTTCCATATCAGGTAGAGAATCATGAAAAGGATTTATTGAGCCTGTCCTAAGGAAATACGTTAATTATTCCGTGCTTGATAAAGAGCCCTTTTAATAATAAACTTCAATAATAAACAGCATGATTCATCACACATTTTACAGCACAGCATTTTGCAAGAATCAAGCCACCGTTAGATGTGATCAATGTTACACCTAGTGTTAGTTTTCCTGTATTTATATTATACCTATGGAGACTTGCTCTTACATTTTGAAATGAAGAACTCATCTCCGCATGAATAATTGTGTTCAGAATAGAATGGAGGAGAAATGCAAAGATAAATCTATAACATTACCATTTTGGAACACAATATTGGATTTGTTCATCAGTTCTGAGGTCCAGCCCCTGCAAAAAGAAAAAAGAAAAAAAAGTTTTTCTGCCCTCTTGCTTTCTGATTATTACTTGTGAACCGCTAGATCATTGTAAATGGTACATTTTAAAACTTTGGAAGATTTCTTACCGTATTTTGAGTTTCACTGCTTAGAATAGCAGAAAAATATAGCATAGTTCCATGTTTGTGTCTAATTAAAATTTAATAATTTAAAATCCAAGACCCAAGTTGCCGCACGACGGAGTGAGCCTCCGTCTCTAGTTCCAGCTCCTGCCAACCTAGCAGTTCGAAAGCAAGAAATTGCAAGTAGATAAATAGGTACCACTTCGGTGGGAAGGTAACAGCCTTGGTGTTTAGTCATGCCGGCCACATGACCACGGAAACGTCTTTGGACAGCGCTGGCTCTTCGGCTTTGATGATCACCGCAACCCTAGAGTCGGACTCGACTGGTTTTCTAGCAAGGGAACCTTTACCTTTACTTTAATAAGAATTGCATTTATAATTCTTAATACTGAGGGGTTTTTTTATTAGAAATGTTTCTCCTCCTTTAGCAAACCAGAAATTTTTGGGTAGCTAATGACACAATGGTCCTATCAACCTAAATTTAGCTATTGTGCCCTACTGAATAAATGGAACCAGTTGCAACAAATTCTAATCCCAATAAAAGGACCAAGATGTGGGTACGATTCATGAAAAATCTGAAAAATTCTTGAGAGTGAGATATTTTGAGTGGGTCGATGTGCACTTGCTTTCCCTCTCCATGACAGCTGTCTGCTGACTGAGTTTCAATTCTTGTTACTTTTCCCAACCAATTGCCTTGTATCAAACGGCCAACTGGAGATCTCTGTAAAGAGATTTATTCCTTGGTACTTTAGAGTTGAGGCTTTCCCCTTTTCTGCTGCTGGACACAGTGGGAGTGTTGAAAGCTCTTCAGTTCCACTACAGCAGTAGGTAATCCAAACCCGCTAGTGGGGATAAAATACAGACTTGATAGGATTTGAATATTATTTTCTAATCATAGGAACCACAGTATGCTCATAAGGTGCTACTGGGCTCAAGTCTAGCTGTTCTATTACAAACCAACACAACTACCCTCTGAAAGTATTTTCACAGTAGCTAATAGAATCAGGCACTAGGATTGAAGTGTCAGTATGGGGATACAGATGGTGCTGTTGCACCAGTGCTGAGACCTACCGTTAGGACTTTAGCCAGTGCTGTAGTGACCACTGATATTTTTTTCTGCTAGTATCTGTCTCTTGATGTTGCAGAAATACAACTGTGTTATGCGTGGTGTTGTAAAACATTTGTCATTTATTCTGCAGAAAAATTGGAAATCTAAAAACACACACACGGGGGTGGATTAGCCCTCCCAAATGATAGAAAGAGCACCTGTAATTTTAAGAAACAAATGCCCTCAATGGGCATTGCTAGGCAACCACAACAGTATTGCCAGCCTTCCAGCCTCGGTTTCTGTTAGTGAAAGGCAGCAGGAGGGGGCAGGGTCCTATCCATAACTTTTTTGGACTTCGAGCAGGGACTTAAAGGGCAAGGCCCAGCAGCAACCACCAGGCAACTTGCTACCACATGACTTGCATAAATGACCCAAGCACAGTTGCTTGCTACTATTCAACAGTAGCCACCCCATGAAAGCCAGTGTGCTGTAGTAGTGTCAGACTAGGCTCTGGGAGACCCAGGTTAAAATCCCCAGTCTGCCATGGAAGCTCACAGGTTGGCCAGTTACATTTTCTGAACCTAACCTACCTCGCAGGGTTGTTATACGGATAAAAAAGAGGAGAGGCAAATGATATAAACTGCTTTGGGTCCCCAGTGTGAAAACAGGGGTGTAGAAATAAAGTAAATAAATAATAAATATAGCCAGGGCTATTTTGGGGCAGGAACGGAGTTCCGGCTGGCTCCCGAGTTGGCCACGCCCAGCAGGAACTCATTAGCATAATAGGCCACACCTAACAGCAGTAACAGAATAAGAAGGGAAAGGTGGGTGTGGCTGGATGACCACACTCCTGGTAACATGGGGGGGTGTGGCCTAATGTGCTAATAAGCTGTGCTGTCAGGGTGTGGCCTAATATGCTAATGAGTTTCTGCTGTTGGGTGTGGCCTATTATGCTAATGAGTTCCTGCTGGGCTTTTTCTACAAAAAGAGCCCTGAATATAGTTGAAATGGAGGGAGCAGATAAAAGGTAGGTCGTTAGGAAGGAAGAATGAAAGGGTTCACTCACCTGTCTGAGCAAGCCACTGAAGCCAGTAGGGAAAAAAACAGCTGCAAACCAGAGGGAGAAGGTAGGTGAACTACTGGGTGGTGTTATTCCTAGTGATACCAGCTGCTTGTTCACCGTGATGGTGAGCTAGAAGCAACAACAACTAGGAACAGCAGCCACCATGTGCTTTCCTGCTTTGTGTGTGTCACATCAACAACTAGGAGGGAAACCCCTGAGCTAAGGTCGCCATGTCTTACTTTGTCTGGAGTGGGGGATGTTGGGGGGGCATGCGGGGGGGGGGGGGGATGTTGTGCCAGGGACACTGTGGTGTTTGGGCAAACTCTATGGTCTTTTCGACCTCAAAAACATCGAGTTTGCCCAAATACCAGAGCGTCCCCACGCAACGGCCCTGGCAAGATGATGTCACTTCTGGGTGATGTTATTGTGTCCTTGTTTGGGGCGGGGGCTTCCCCTACCAGCCAGCTGTCTGGCCGCAGACTGAAGCCCCAAAAATCAGGGGTTCCCCCAGTGCTGCCAGGGGAATGGCAACCCTACCTTGAGCAGTACCTTCCTAAGGGGCCCCCAAACCTGGCCCTGGGAAGCATCACGATTCAATTTAGGTCCCTTCCAGTCCGGCTTTCATCCTGGTTATGGGACAGAGATGGCACTGGTCGCCCTCACAGACGACCTCTCACAGATGACCTCTGGAGGCATCTGGATCGGGGCAGAACAGCACTGTTGTTGTTGTTAGACCTGTTGGCTGCGTTCAACACGGCCGACCTTCAGTTACTGACCCACAGCCTCGCCGACATTGGAATTCAGGGACTAGCGTTGCAGTGGCTTGCTTCCTTTATCCAAGATCCAGGACAAAGAGTGGCACTGGGGGATCAGCTGTCCTGAAGGCACCCATTGGAATGTGGAGTGCCCCAAGGGGCAGTGTTGTCCCCGATGCTTTTTAACATCTATATGTGCGCTCTTGCCCGGAGGCACGGACTGGGTTGTCACCAGTATGCAGATGACACCCAGCTCTATCTGCTGTTGGATGGCCAGTCCGACTCCAAACCAGAAGACCTAGACTGGATGCTACAAGCAGTGGCTGGTTGGCTTAGGCCAGTGGTGGCGAACCTATGGCACAGGTGTCAGAGGTGGCACTCAGAACCCTCTCTGTGGGCACCCGTGCCATCGCCCCAGCCAGGCCCAGACCATCATTAAAGTGTCGAGTTCTCTGCCAAATAATTTTAAGTCAATGAAAGCATTTGGGATTGCTTTCCTTACTTTGTTTGGATCATCTTAAGTTAATGTATGAGGTTTTTTTTTCCTAAAGTAAAACCTTGGTATTCAGGTTAAATTGCCGTGTTGGCACTTTGTGATAAATAAGTGGGTTTTGGGTCGCAGTTTGGGCACTCAGTCTCTAAAATGTTTGCCATCACTGGCTTAGGCTGAGCTGGCTGAAATTGAATCCAACACAGACGGAGGTCCTGTGCTTGAGCTGAGACAGTACGAGGGTAGGGATACCACTTCCGACCTTTGATGAGGCGCCATTGGTGCCAGCGCCGGAGGTTAGGGGTTTGGGAGTGCTCCTGGACACCTCTCTAACAATGGAGGCCCAGGTAGCAGCCACTGCCAAGTCGGCCTTTTACCATCTTCGGCAGATTAGGCAGTTGGCTCCCTTCCTCGAACGCAGCAACTTGGCAACAGTGATCCATGTGATGGTCACCTCGAGACTGGATTACTGTAATGCCCTCTACATGGGGCTGCCCTTGTCGCAAATCCAGAAGCTGCAGCTGGTGCAAAGTGCCGTGGCCAGCCTATTGATGGGACTCTCTATTTGGGAGCACATCCAGCCTGTGCTAAA
>NW_015175502.1:57811-57965 GCF_001447785.1 Gekko japonicus | reverse complement strand
TACTACAAATGGACACGGGCTCAAGGGAGAGAGAAGAGGCCATCCGAGAAAAGTCTGCAAGAGGTCATTCCCACTTATGGAATGCACACTGTCAGCCACTGCACCTGTGGAAGAACAGGGAGGGGCTGTGGCTCCATGGCACAGCACCGGCTTC
>NW_015175502.1:52653-57518 GCF_001447785.1 Gekko japonicus | reverse complement strand
GGGGGGGGGGAATTGTCTGAATTTAAAAGTGTTACAAAAGAACACTGTCGACCAGAATGCTCATGGGGTACGGTCAGACGGCATGCTGGGAGTGGTTTAAATTGCTCCGGCCCTCATGCGGTCTTTCTTAACCTGGAGAATTGCGATCACCAGGGCTTTTTCATAGAGAAAGCCCAGTCTATTCAAACCACCATGCCATACGATAATTATTGTTATCTTGGAGCGATGCGTGCTCCCAATCTAGAAGCCTTTGGATCGCACACCGGCACCCAGGGCTTCTGTTGTAGAGAAAGCCCAGCAGGAACTCATTAGCATAATAGGCCACACCCCTGGCCGTGCAGCTCATTAGCATATTAGGCCACACCCCGTGCCTTTCCTTGGTTTGCCCGGGCGCCCTGTGGCTGCGGGGAGCCCGGGCAAGCCGACCCTTGGACAGGTCAGGGAAGGCACGGGGAGGCATTTAAATGCCTCCCCGATCATTCTAGGGCCCCCCTGGCCCACCTGCCTCAAGAGTCACTGGGGGGGTCACTCTCCAGGCCTTCCCTCTGTAGCCACACAGAGGTTTTGGCTGTAGTGGGCGCGGCCAACTCTGAAGCCAGCCGGAACTCCGTTCCTGTGCGTTCCTGCCCAAATATAGCCCTGGCGATCACACTCACCTCCTTGCTCCAGATCTCTGTGCTGTTCTTTCTCTCTCTCTCAGTTTGGGCATGCGCACAGGTAATCATCTGTGGAACTAAATGTTTTGCCCGTGTGCAGAACAGCAATTTCCACTTCAATCCGACTGCTGTAACACTTTTCTTTCAACTTTAAAGGAACACTTCCCTTTAAACGTTTACCGCTGAAAATGGCCTCCATGAGATCTCAAACTCGTCTAAAGGCTAAAACTAGGCAGCATTTAAACATTGTTTTTAATAATCCTGTGGCAGACCTCTGCCTATGCGCACATCGCTAATGCTTTTTTAAAAAATGGTGGGTGAAAAGCGGAAGCCTCGGGCAGTTTTCAAGTGGGAAGGGGAGGGGGTTTAAATCGGAAGTGGCTCAACACCGCAAGAGCGATCAGGGGGAAAATGTGGCTGGAACCGGAGAATCAGGAAAACACCACTTGGGGACCTGGTATCAAAATACTCCGGTTTAAAGGGGATTTGAGCCAGAAAGCGACGACTGGTGACGAGAGGCAGATGTTGACCATGTGATTGCGCAGATAAAATCCATTTCTGAGGCGGGCCAAACTTGGACTAAACGGCCCGTCTGACTGCACCCATTGAGAACATTTTCAAAAGGATTTATGACTGAAACACTCAAAGGGTATCGTTGATTCTTGCGACTCACGTGTGGATTGTGCTGATCCTGTTCAGTGCTGGTCAGGTGGTCTAGTATGATCAGAACAGCTGGCAGAGCGATCATAATAAAAATCCCAGTGTTTTGACACATTTTCTTGCTGGATAATACTCCTCCCCCATTTCCTTCACCTTCACATTAACAAGATCCAGAGAAATTATGTATTCCAAAAATGTAAAATATTCCTGCTATCACTTTGTTAAAGGTGACTCTGAGCATATTGCCCATGAGCAATGCTCCCTCTAAACTGTGGAGTCTTGTGACCAAAAATTCTCCTTTGTGAGTTACTGGCTTTAAAGTTGTGAGCGAGTGATTTGGCTACTGCATAAATTAGTTTGCTCTGGATCCATCCTTCCTGAGCTAAGGCAAAAATGTGTGAGCCGGAGGCTAAAAACCTGTGCGCTAGCTCACGCTAACTCAGCTCAGAGGGAACACTGCCCGTGAGCCAGCAAATGTTTATCTGTACTTTGGTAAGAGAGAGTTCAGCTCATGCATGGCCCTACATGCTATGTAATGGGTGCATCTTATCTCCCTGGCTATTCAGTGCACTTGTAAACACCAGCATAGTGGCCATGCAGTGCTGTAATATCCAAATTTGACCAGATCTGCTGCATGTCAGCTTCGTGTGTTAAGTTGATTCTCAGTTTTAATCTAGGAAATCAACTATACTTATGGTGCCTACAAGTGTTACCTTGGTTAAATTTGGATAATGCACTGCCGCATGGAGGCTCGCTGGCAGGTGGCTGGGTAGGTAAGGTGCACTCTTCTCCCTCCTGTCTGTTTGCCATGAAGTATAGGGCTGTGTATTACTCCAACCAGTTTTGGGATTTTTTTTAATCAGCACAACTCCCCCGACAATGATTTTTGTTGTTGTTCAGTCGCACAGTCGAGTCCGACTCTTTGCGACCCCATGGGCCACATCACGCCAGGCCCTCCTGTCTTTTGTTGTGCTCTGGAGTTTGCTTCATTTCATGTCTGTTGCCTCAATAACATTGTCCAACCATCTCATCCTTTGCCGTCCCCGTCTTCTTTGACCTTCAATCTTTCCCAGCATCAGGGTCTTCTCCAGTGAGTGCTCCCTTCTCATTTGGTGGCCAAAGTATCTGAGCTTCAGCTTCAGTATTTGGCCTTCTACGGAACAGTCAGGGTTGATTTCTTTTGTACACAGCGTTCCGTGCGCCTTGGTGTATGACCACGGAAACGTCTTTGGACAGCGCTGGCTCTTCGGCTTTGAAACGGAGATGAGCACCGCAACCCTAGAGTCGGATTCGACTGGCTTTCGAGCAAGGGAACCTTTACTTTCACCAGTGTACACAGGGTCTTTGGAGTCTCTCTTGTGGCACCCCACAAACCTTCCTGTGACTTATGGGAGGGGTAGATTTTTAGAAGTGGCATTCTGTTCAGCGCAAAGCGCTTCGGCAGGACAGCGCTTTGCGCTCAACTTTCAGAGAGCAAGTGAAAGCACTTTGCCTTGTGCCTGTGCCTTTTTGATCCCCTACTTTACTAGCAGATGTGCACAAGTGACTCCTGCATTTGCCGGAACAAATAAAAAAAATAGTACTGTTGTTATTAATAGCGATGCGCATTTTATCTAGAGCACTTCCGTCAGCATGCCTGGCACGATGTGTACAAACGTAGAATTTTAAAATGATCTTTGCCTTAATCCAAAGGGGAACAACAGACCATGTGGCAGGAAAACACAGAGGATAAAACAGGCATGTTTAATTAGAATAAAAGCTTTTGAAGGGGTGAATAATTTTGGAAGAAAAGGTGATTTCCGAAGAGCTGCATTAAAAAAGAGGACCGTAGCTTCACAACCGACCCTGCGATACGAGGTTGAAGCACCAGAAACCTAATTTTATACAGAATGTGGGCCAAATCCATTCTCCCTGGATCAATGCCTTGATGGCCCACTGTGTATTAGGATGTCTGCCATGGAGTCTATAAAAGAAAAATTATTCTTCCTCTCCCCTGTTTTCACAAGAAAGTGAGTTATGTTTGCTGCCAATGCTGGGATTAAACACTGACACCTATGGAATTAAAGAAGATATTTCACACAACACCCCTCAGAGACGTATACGACTAGCACCATTCCGAAAAGGGTTGCTCCCTTGACATAGCACAATCCAGAGATTGATTCAGATGTCTTAAAGATTGAATTAAAAACACCTCTGGCCTTACGAAAGAGTGCAGTGTAAAGAAAGATCAACTTGTTTAAGAGGACACTGGCACAGCAACTTGAAGGAACGAGTGAAAAGGAGCAAAAATAAATAAATTGAATCATTGCAGAATAGCAAAGTATGCCATGCCTGTATCTATATCTATATATAACCTGTCTAATTAAAGCACATTTTAGAAAACATATCCCTTGCACAATGATAATTACAATAAGCAATCACTATTTTATAAGATGATTTATTTTATTTATTTATGATACTTTTTTCGTGTGTCTCCCTTCGTGTGTGGAGGTGTAGTATAAATATGACTCCGACATTTCACACAATGCCTTATTCTTCTCAACATACTGGAAGGACAAAGAAAAAAATTCTTTTTCTCGTTTCAGGGCTCTTGGAGACAGTTGGGATTCAGAAACTCTTAGTTTGCCATCATTGTTCTAGGGTAGCCGTCCCTGTTAATATGAATAAAGAATTCCTTTGATTTGTAGCTACACCACTTACTCATTTCCACATCACTGTGGAACTGTGTGAATTCCACCCACCAGATGTTGCTGCCGCCACGCTCACAATCACTTCTGCCAAACTGAAAGAGAGGAAATCTTTCCAGGGTTTGATTACTATAATTTCTTGGTAGCACAGAATTTGGCTTCCCTTGGTGTAGAGGATATGAATAGGCCTCACTATGTCATCTTCTGTCACAAACATTTATTGCTATGCTCACATAATATACTAGGCCGTATAGCTGTGAACTGCTGGATTAAATTGTTCTTGGTTTCATGTTAGGGAATGCGCTTATATATACAGGCCAGATATCTTATTGCAGAAATGCTCTCAGGACGACACTACAGAAATCTACTACTGCTGGCTAGGTGACCAGTATTTCTAACAGTAATTTGTACATCCTCAGAAGAAAGTCTTACTGGTTTTACAGGATGTACCCACAAATAAGTATGCACAGGATTTGAGATTTCTTCTGTTGAGGTATGCAAGTCTATGGTAATTTGAATGGAAGCCATGAACAATTTACTCATGAGTCATTGGGCTGCATTCATTTTTTTCCCCATTTCAGTTTTATTTATTTTCAAACAATATTCCATCAAACGCTTGTAACATAATTTGAATACAGAATCAACCACAGTTCTTCTTTTAAACAATATAAGTATAAACTAAACATACTTAACCTTTGGATAATATTTTCATCCACTTACCGTATACATTTTTGACCAGACGATACATACCTAACCTTTAGTTAATATTTTCATCCACTTATACATGTTTGACCAAGTCTCTTCGACCTCTTTCCCCCCTTTACCTTTTAAGATATTTGTCATTGGGCTGCATTCAAAGTGA
>NW_015175502.1:48971-52631 GCF_001447785.1 Gekko japonicus | reverse complement strand
TATGTGGTGTTTACAAGGGTTTGCGATTGCAATCCTGCCTTAAAATGTTCTTTTACGTTAATTAAAAGTTAAAACCAGAACACATTTAAATCTTCTTTGAAAGTCTGAGCGCAACTGGAATGTAATTCTTCCTCTTGCTCTGTATCACAAGCATGTTGAAATGAGGACTGCTAACTGATTGCTACATACATTGATAGATCTCTGCTGCATTTCCCCCCAGTCACATCTCTCTTCCTTTGGTAATTAAAGACAGTGATTATAATATCAATTACAATATATATATTGTGCCCGAAGGTACACATTTATTATTTTATACTGGAATTTCCCTTTAAGAGTGAGTAGGGTCGTATTATAGCCGTGCAATTGCACTTCTATAGTTGAAGTTGCTGACAATTTCCTGTAAAATGGAGAAAGAACACTTTCTGTCTTGGGAACCGTAAAAGATAGAGAGGAACTGAAAATTGCACTGTAAAATTTATAGAAAGATTGAATGGGCTGCATTAGTTGTGAGAGGATAGGTTTCTAGCCTTTTTCAGCGTTACTTGAAGAAGGCCTTTATCATTTCTTCTTTTTTTTCTAATGGCATGAATAATTTTCTCTTCAGTTTTCTCAGCGTATTGTTGAGAGGTGAATCTGCCGTGACTGAGTTTGTGGCGCAAACATTTCTTACATGGGAAGAGCACCAGTTTCTGTGGGACAGTAAATAATGACAGGGAGTGAGTAGTTCATATCTTTACATTGTTTCCTGTTATGTCAGGTAACTAATCTTTAACAGGAGCCATATTTTAAACTAAGCAATGGTTGGGGCCAGCTCCATTGGCTCCATTCACTGACTCATTCGTGTATGAGGTAATACACAAGTACAGCCTTCCTCAAGCCCTCATTACACTCATGGAAACAGAAATAAACCTATTCCCTTATTATGTATATAAATTAAAGCACCATTTTCTTTTTTTTAATTTAAAGTTTATTGAATACATATTTAGTGGAACTGTTTCGTACAATATATATTTATACTCTATTTCATAAGCTTTTTTTTCTTATTCCCATATCCTACCCACAAAAAAACACCATACGACTCCCTCAAAATCACATTCTAACCATAAGAACATAAGTGACACCAATGTTGGATCAGGCCAAAGGCCCATCCAGTCCAACACTCTGTGTCACACAGTGGCCAGAAATACCAGTGCCATCAGGAGGTCCACCAGTGGGGCCAGGACATTAGAAGCCCTCCCACTGTTGACCCCCCCAAGCACCAAGATGACAGAGTATCACTTGCCCCAGAGCCCCTATCTATACCTTGTGGCTAATAGCCACTGATGGACCTCTGCTCCATATGCTTATCTAATTCCCTTTTGAAGCCGTCCATGGGCAACCATTAATACGTCTTCATTTGGTTATTTGTTAATTATTACCCATTCCATCTTCTAACTTCTGTCTTCTATACCCGAAAAGAAAGCTGGACGGGGTTGCCTCTGGTACTGAGGGCTGAAGAGGTGAACCCCTTCAAGAGCCGTTTCACTCAGAGCTCTCTCAGCCCCACCTACCTCACAGGGTGTCTGTTGTGGGGAGGGGGAGGGAAAGGAATTCATAAGCCACTCTGAGACGCCTTTGGGTAGTGAAGGGCGGGGTATAAATCCAATCTCTTCTTCTTATTTATTTATTACTTTCGGCTTCTACCCCACTCGAACCCCCTAGGGGGTCTCTGAGCGGCTTACAGTTACTCTGTTATCCCTAACTATGGCCACATCTGAATTGGGGTGGGGACTGCCCTACCAGCACCCTGTAGATGGCGCTGTTGTTCTTCTTGATCTTAGTTCGGCATGTCGGCCCCCTTCTTCTTGGGGGAGGCACACCCTCCACCTCCTTGCCATGCCCTGTAATTGTTGACTGCTATACTTTTATATTAGATGCCACTTTGTTTACTATTAATAAATAATTGCCGCTTTGGATATAATTCTAAATTCCCTCCTTCTTCTCATTCAATTGCTCTCAACAAAATCTATTATACTGATAGCATACAACAGACTGTCCTTTCATACGTCTCCATCTGATTGTTCAATCACCGCTTCCAGTAGTTTCTTTCCAGAATGCTCATCATATGCTGTGAATGTCTTGCCATTGAGATTGACCACTAGATGGCCTAATGCAAGCCATCTATATCTGATCCCGTGTTCTCTCAGTTTCTTTGCTGTGTCTCGGAGCTTTCTTCTCGCGAGAAGTATCTCAGCTGGAACATCGGCGAATAAAAAAAACAATTGTGTCTTCAAGGCACAAGCCCTCTTTTTCTCTATCAATTTTAAAGAGTTTGTTTTTGATCTGTACCTCCATGAATTCTATCAGGATGTTTGGTGTAGCACCCTCAGGAGCTGTTTTCAACACATTTAAATGAAAGGCAGAGGTGATTATAAGTTTGGAGGTCTCTGATGTCTCTGCTGAGTCAGGTACCTGCTGCAGCCATTTCGTTAAAGATACAGTGAGGTCTTCTGCTTTGGAAAAGTTTAATGAGACCCCATGAAGTTTGGCCTTTCTTTCTCTTAGTTTAATCTCTTGAAGTATGATTTTGTTTTTGGCCCAAGCCTCAAAATCATTTACCTCCTTCCTTTTGTCTGCTGTTTTCTTTGCTATTTGATGAGCCGCATCTGCTTTCCCCCCCGTCATTTTCATTGTTGAGGTAAGTTCATAGAGTTTCTTTTTTATTTGGCTCTATTGTTTGATTGAGCTGGCCAAATTCTTTTCTCAGTTGTCCGACATCCCTGCTCAAAGTCTTTAGTTCCTTTTTAAGCTCATTTTTTATCTCCGTCAAAGCATGCAGTATCATAGTCTGATAACTTGGGTCGGAGTTGCTACCTCCCGCTGCCATATCCTCCGGCAAGAGAGTCTCTATGTCTTCCAAGTCTTCTGAGTCTGTATTCGTCTTCCTAGGGGGTCTGGGGGGGTTTTCACCCCCTTCTTTCCCCTAGCTCTTCCCATACCCGGCATTAAAGTTTGTTTCTGAGTTAGTTTTATATTTTGAGAGCAATTTTGATAATCCTCGGTAGGAGTGGTAGGAGTGTGAGAGGGATGTGGCCAGCTAGAAGCTCAGCTGCCACGTCCCCCCTTAAAGCACCATTTTCCACAGGTAAAACTTTATCTTTGGGAACAGAAGATTTCTTTGCCCATGCCATTAGTTACACAAAAGAAGGCTTCTCTGAGATGCATAATCATAGAATCATAGAACTGGAAAGGATCTTTAGGGTCATCTAGTCAACCCCTACACAATGCAGGAAATTCACAAATACTTAACCCTCACCCTTGGTGACCCCTGTTCCATGCCCAGAAGATGACAAAAAACATCCTGTATCCTGACTCTGTCTTCTACCATATTTGCTACCCTCCCAATTTAGTGTCATATGCAAAGCATTTCCTCTATTCCTTCATCCAAATAATTTATAAAGATGTTGAACCAAACATGTCCCAGGACAGGTCCCTGAGGCACTCCACTTGTCACTCCTCTCCAAGAGGATGAGGAACCATTAACAAGCACTCTTTTGGGTATGATCTGTCAACCAGTTACAGATCCACCTAACAGTAATAGGATCTAAACCACATTTTACCAACTTGTCAACAAGATTATGTGGAACTTTATCAAAAGCCTTACTGAAATCAAGATAAACT